>NC_051180.1:13890266-14047066 GCF_013339695.2 Rhipicephalus sanguineus | reverse complement strand
CACAACTTCACAACAAACTCAGAATAATAAATAAAAAATACTGCAATAAATGAGGAATGTGACAAACGTCAGTGCGCTACCCAGAGCTGCTCACAATAAATGCATGCTAAAATTAAATACTGCAATAAATTAGGAATGTGGCAAACACAACCTCAGTGCACTACAAGAGATGCGTGGTTGCACCAAAATGCCATACTTAGCATGCATAATTTAAAGCAAACTATAGCCCACACAAAGTAGTACACTGTAAGTCACCCTTGACTGCTGAACCGAAGGTCACGCGATCAAATCCGCCGTGGTGGCCACATTTTCGATCGAGCAGAAATGCTTGAGGCCGATCTACTTAGATTTAGGTGCACCTTATAGAACCCAGGTGGTCGAAATTTCAGGAGCCCTCCACTACGACGTCCCTCATAATCATATTGTGGTTAAATCCAAACACTTATTATTACTATACTTCACACAACTAAAGCAAGCAGACAAAATAGTGTAATTTAAAAATGTCGCCACCATCCATCTCCCAATGCCGAGACTTACATTTCAATATTTCAGAATGCCTTCTGTGAGTTATCATTACAAAGTTAATATGATTAGGCATCATAGCAGGACATCACATGATTGCACTTAGGAATGAATTTCCGGAAGACAATGGAATATGTATGATTAGAAAGCATTATTGCAGTTCCCCCTGCAATAATGCCTCGTGGCGCTGCAGGTACTTGTAAAATAAAAAAAAAATTGACTCGATGAAAAAAAATATTCAAAATGTACGGTGAATATTAAGGTGAAATAAAATAGTGAATTGATGCACTACTGCCTTATCATAAATTGAAAGTTCAATTTTAAAAATGATAACTGCACAAAGATGAATTAAAACATGACACACGAGTCGAGAGAACCGCTCACTCAATAATTTTGAAAAGACAAAATACAAAGCTAAGAAAGCAGATTGACACATTCAGGATTGTGCTTTATGGTTGCATTAAAATTCAGCCCTGTGGAAAAACATGAAAACCAACTTTGCAGGTAAGTTATGTGTCCATGGGGACACAAAGTAGACATTACTGCTGTCAGCCGCCCAATTAACTAAGATTAAATAATGAAATTTTTAGTGACTACAGCAAGCGGGCATCTTTGTGAAAAGTTGGAGGCAGTCGTGTTTCTACACAGTTCCACTTGGAAGAATTCTTCTAGCATGTCTGTGCTGCGAGATATCCCGCAAAGTTTAATTGTGGTTTGCATGATACAAGGCGGTGAGGATCAGCAAAATATTACTCCCTGGTGTGACGAGCAGTCACTGCTTGCTATCACCAGCCCAGGAAAAGGGTAACCGTTCATGTTGCCTATGCCTTCTATCCGCTGTACATTAAACCTGGCATCAGGGAGGAGCTTTGTGCCAGTGCTCAAGGTCCTGCATGTGCAATGATGCAAGCCGGAATTAAACTTTGCAGCAGGATATCTGAGCCCAGACATGCTAGAAGAATTCTTTGAAGTGGAATCGTGTAGAAATGCAGCTGGCTCAAACTTCTTAATACATACATGCCCGCTTGCTGCAGTCACTAAAAAAGTTCATTATTAAATCTCAGTTAATTGCACGGCTGACAGCGATAATTATTGTCCCACTTTGTGTCCCCCTGGATAATAACTTATCTGTTTTTATAAGAAAAACAAAAAGCTTAATTTTGAACACCCTCTACATGTGAGCTACTTGAATACAGCAAACAGGTGGTTGAAGTGCCCACTCCGCTGTTCTCAGTGCAGTTCCCCTTGTACAGGAAACAGAAGCCATGCGCAGCTGCTGTACATCAGCAACGAACTTGTCCATGAGCCACCATTGATGACAGGCTTGTCCGGATTTCTTTCACACTCGCTTTGTACAAGGAGCACGTATAGGCTGCAATGGAAAACAACAAAATAACAATTTAGTGACACTAGTGTCTGTAGCAAAGCTGAATTCCTCACACGTTCTTTTTAATTGATCTGGAACATTGTTTTAGATAAGTTTAAAACAAGCAGGACGTACAGAAACTAGAGAAGTTACAAGAAAAACTTGTTTGATGCATTCTTGGTGCACACAGTCGCAACCTTATGAAAGTATATGGAATTTCCACATCGCAGATGTGTAAAAAATATGCTTGAATATTGCTCCTGCATAATGCAGGGTGCGCTAGGGTGTGCTTTCTCTACAGTACATTCGTACCCTGAAGCCTAAAATACAGGAGTAGTCACGAAATGTTTCACAAGAGCTTAACGTACAGTATGTTCCCATCATGCTGGAATGTGTTCTTAGTTCTGTGTGGTATAGATGCAGTGCACGGCCACCATATTCAGTGGCACCTGACTCCACTCAGTGAGATATACATAAAAGGAATGCTCCGAAATAAATGCAATAAAATGCGTGTTGTGGAAGAACTTCTTATGCTTTCGATGTCGAGGATCTAACCTTACCATTTTAGCTTGCTCACGTACTAACGCAACGTTACAGCTCTTAGAAAAAGATGCCCCCTGTTTGCTGTATGTGTCAACCACGTGTAATTGAAAGTTCTGTGCGTGAGTAATATCATTGGCTGCTATCGGTAAATTCTGTTCTTGCAGCTAGCCAAACCTATGTGTGAGTATGCATTCACACAGGCACATTTGTATTCCTGTAGCTATATTATGATACTTATACGATGTGTTCCTTAAAGGGAATGCAATGCAATATGCACCATATGAATATTTTATTTATTGCACAAAAGCACAATAGCACTGCACATACATGACATTATGCACATTCATCATGTATCCATTGCAGGTAGCATGTAAAATTAAATTATGTCTGCTTGCAAACACAGCTAACGTAGCTTTCTTCAGGCTGCTCACATTGGGATGATAATATAATGTCAGAAATTGGTTTAACTCTACTATTGCGTGCTGCTAAATTACGGTCATTAGTTTCAATGATTCTGGTTGGCTAAAAAAGCAATACTCCTCACTAATGCATCACAGGCTGTCTAATGGCCATGGGGAGAAAAAGGTGGAAATGCTAAGACTTACAAGGCACCAAACTTGAACCACATGCCATCCCAATAAAGCATGCAGGCTTCTGCAACAATCTCTGGCAACCAGAATCCTGGAAGCTATTGACCACAATTTAGCAAATACACAATAAACATTCGATGAACCTTATTTCTGAAGTTGTATAATTGTTTCAATGCCAACAGCGTGAAAAAACACAGTCTAGATTTGTTGTGTTCTCAGATACAATACATTGTCTAATTTTACATTTGAACAGCAACACATGCATGACTTATGCATGCATACCGTGAAGTATGTATATCATTATTGCGAGTTATGAGCAATAAATAAGATGTTCATATGTTGCACATACCACGGATCCTTTTTAACATCTGTAGCGCATGCCTAGAGAATTTACTTTATCCGATAGACCGTTAAGCTTTCATCTACCAGAAAATGTCACTGGAGGTGGTGGTACAAGCTGTTTATAATGTTCGTACCCGTACAAGTAAGTGTTTAGCGAAGTTTTAACGCCAAGGTGGGGCGAGGCGCATACAATTCTTAATAACCAGAACAATATAACAAAAGCCAAACACGACAGAAACAAGCAGAATAAAAAAGTTGTGCTCGAACGCGTGGACTGATGCTCGAATTAGCGCTTGCACTGTTTAGGTGCGACAATTCTTCCCCAAATAGACATGAAGGATTCGCTGGAGTACAGTTCAAGTTTAACGTACGGCTTAACACGCACGGGTGCCGGCCGCATCAGGCAACCTATGTTGCGGGTGAAAACATAGGCCGAATTTGACGAAACAGGCTGTATGAACACCTAAGCGTAAGTTCAAGCTTCGCGAGCCGTACCTAAGACGAAGCAACATGCTATTTCAAGATCACGGACACGCATCAACCCGAGTATCACGGCAGTTTTAAAGATACGTGCTAGCGCGGATGCATACACATGCACACGTTTGACCACCCGCAAGGAGGAAAACACATCTCTCTGATAGTAGTCAAAACATTGCTATTATAACGATCCTGTAGCTATTGAAAAGAGTACGCGCAGCATATGGAACTGCCGTAGAAGAGTTCAGTGCGCTAAAAAAGTGAGCATGAATTACTAAAAGGTCCAAGCATACGCGCCTTAGGCACGATCGACGCTTACAGCTAACAAACGCCGTCTTCGCCCATCTATTAAGCCAAAATAGTAGTTTACCGCGAGCGGGGCCACCCTCCAACACCACTGCCGTCAGAGGAGGGCACCGCCACAACTCTGTTCAAATCCCCCGCCGAATCACAGCCGCGCATGCGCACTCTCCTTTACGCGTCAAACAAAAGAAAAAGCTCGCCCGCGCTTAAAATCACACAAACGTGCCTTGATCCTGGTGAAATGATGGAGACAAACAAGCTCGCTACGTTAATAAAAGCTCATTTATCGTCTACTGGTTAAGAAAAGCTTGGTTAACGGCGTTATTATCGCGCTCTCGGTGTTAACCAAGCGCTGACAGCAGCAACGTGGTATGTACATACCTGGTGAGTGCTCCACGATATGAAGCAGCCGGTCTTCGCTTGAGTATAGCGCATCCTCGTAATAAGCAGCACCGGTAGAACACACAGGACGAGCACAAGGCGCAAGCACACTTCAAACAAGGGAAAAATTCACTCAAACTCGGCCTGCTCGGCCGTTCGCGACGCGCCGAGGCAACGTGCAGCAACCGCAAAACAAGAAAAAGTGATACCACGTGGTATCAGCCCCGCAGACGTATACCGCATTTGCGCATCGCGCTTTCTAACTAAAAACCTGAATTTACGCTTTCAAATATTAAAAAAAAAAATTGGTAAATATAATGTACATAAATAGTTGAGGCGTACAATGTCTTGACCTTGGAAAAAAAAAAGTCGAAATCTAAGCGCGCGAAATTTGAAAAAAATTTGAACACATGAACAACGATGCTATTAATCGCCACAAAACGTTCGTGTGTCGTGAATTAATGTTATACAATTAGTGCAGATGTCTACACGCGAGATTGTTATGCAATGATTGCGCTTATGTCAAACTAAAAAAGTATTAAATACAACTTTTATCCTGTGCGACGACAAAAAAAAAAAATATATATATATATATATATATATATATATATATATATATATATATATATATATATATATAATCAGGTCCATAGCCAGGGGGTGGGGCCCGTGGGGCCCAGGCCCCCCCCCTCCCCGAAATTTTGGTGAAGTAGGTGTTTTTCTGAAAACGTCAAGGTTTTCATCAAGTGGGCGCCCCCCCCCCCCCCCCGCGAGAACAATTCCTGGCTACGGGCCTGATATATATATATATATATATATATATATATATATATATATATATATATATATATATCTATATATTATATTAGTTTTTCCACAGCCAGGACTTTTTTCGGGGGGGGGGCTAGGCCGCCCCCCCGAAATTTTGATGGAGGGGGTGTTTATTATATATACCCCCGAAATCATCAAAACCATCAAAATTTCAGGGGGGGCTAGCCCCCCCAAAATATGTATATATATATATATATATATATATATATATATATATATATATTTATGTGTGTGTGTGTGTTATAATGCAAAAATTGTGGGGGTGGGCTTCGGCACCCCCAAACCCCCCTCTGGCTACGGCACTGACAAAAAATGTTTTTGTACTACCACATGTTACCCACTTATGAGCTCGGGTGCTCCTGCAGGTAACATATAGTTCGCTGCCAGGTAACATCCTGCCGTAAACATAAAGGACACATCCTACAGGAGGCAAGAAGGAATCCTTCGATAGGCCGAGGAAGGGTTTCGTAAACATAAAGTAGCGTCCTGCAGGTCACAAAAAGGAAGAGGAACCATAAAGGTCATGTAGGACGTCAATGGGAAACAGAAAGGACATTTCCCGGACATCACCATTTTCATACGGGTCGTTCCAGTTACATTTCGAAATTGGAACGTGTCGTTACTATTACCGTTACATTTGAATTTTTATTGAAAATATAGTGCCGGTCACTGCCGGATAATCCTGAGGCGAAGTTAGGTCAGCATTATAATTCTCACTTCAAGCTACACATATTTTACTAATTTGACATCGCCGGAAGCAGGTTATATGTAGATAATAGGGATCTAAAGAAACGCTCCTAGACGAATTTTTTAGACCCCCGGCCACACTAAACTACAATTTCGTGCTCGTCTATCACAAGTGCAACACATGGGGCAATTTCTACGTTAATCTTCAAATGCGCAGTCAGAATAGTGCTCTTCAGATATTCAACCAAAAATTTCCAGACATTGCATCAATATAATTAAGTTATAAATAAGTCTTGCACAGGAAACGGCATCGAAAGGAACAATACATGGCGCTTAACAAGTGCTGATTCAATATTGCACTGTGAGTAGAAAATAATGTCCAGGATTACGTATTCGCAGTTTAGTGAAGTCTCTCGTTCGCACTCAGCAAGACTAGCATCTAGATGTTGGTATCCGACAGACGAACCTGTTTTCTCGTCAGCACTTCGTTACCAATGTTGAAGAGCCGTTTCATAAAGCGCTTGAGGGAACTGCCGTGTTGTACACACATAGGAACAAAGTCGACCGAGGTCGTAGGGCCGAGGGCAGGCTCAGTGGTGCAAAGAGAATGCAGCTATAGATGTAGTACAAATATCGTTTATTGCGGGACAGACGTTATCGGTGAGGCGGCTGTCAAACTGAACTGTAAGCAACATATCGACCAATAGCCGCGGAGATAACTCGCATGTTGAAGGTATTCCAGGCGCCACTGCAGCCTCCCCCGCCCACGCACATACAGGCACACATACTCTCACCCACACGCACGCACGCACGCACGCACACACATATTGTTCGAGTTGGCCGAACAAAAAGTAACCTAGGTAAAAAAAATAGCGCGCCATTTTCCTGGCAGCGGCTTTGCAATGGGTTTCGATGAGTCTCGAATGTCAAGTAAATTTTCTGCAAGGTGTGTCTATACACTCCAGAACGGCCCTTGATTGCTGTCACACTGGCTCCACACAAAAAGAAAAAAAAATCTGCTGTTCCTCCCGCACATGGTCGGTATTGGTATCGTGCGCTTCCCTGCGCCCCCGGCGGGCGCCTTAATGTGAAAATCAAGATGCAGCATAGTCAAGTGACAGGCGAGCGCTATATTCTTGCGCCTCACGCGGTCGCCCATCCGCTCTGTTCTGCACGATGTGCTGCGTTCGTGAGCCTGTTCAATGCCGAGGAACGTTTACAGAAGGAACGCCGTTCCCTCTGCCGTTCCAATGTAAACGTAACGAGTTACCGTTACAGTTCCACCGATACTAAATGGAACGGTGGCGTTCCCCCGTTCCTCCAAAAGGAACTAGTTCCTGGAACGTCGTTCCTTGCAACGCCGTTCCGTACAACACTGATTCCCACTGTACGTGGATTTGTATATATTGCAGATTCAATTTTATTCTCGTGTTCCTGTAGGATAATGTATACGTGTAAGGGAAAGAACATTTCATACGCTGCCGGAAACCAACGATACGCATCAAGATCCAAACGTATAGCCGTCCAGTTCTCTTATTCGTATACCATATAAGCCTCTGTGAGCTCGAGCGCGCGAATCCATGTTATAGAGAAGCCTACCCTTGAAGAGACGACGACAGAGTGGGTCCCATTCTTTAACAAAGCTGTGCAAGATAATTAATCGGCCCGAAATGACAGTATAATATACTAAGTCAGCGCCCTCTCATGATGAAGTCTTTAAAAAAATAACAATAGTACTGAGCCGAAGTGCGCGACTTCGTTCGCGTTCCGCAGGACCAAATAAAGTGTTTTCCATTCCATTCCGTAACGATAGTATCTTGACACACTTTGTAGCCCTCTTCGGAAAACTGTCGATCTAGAAGTCTGTGCAGCTAACAAGGCTATCCAAAGCGCTGTACAGTGTTACGAGAAATAATGAAGAAAGAACACACGTGACGCATGCGCAAGAAGTGCAGCTGTCGAAGTGTAATAATGGTTTGGGGTATACATCCCAAAAGCACGGTATGATATATTATATATATATATATATATATATATATATATATACTATATATATATATATATATATTGGGGACATCACTCTCAATGTCAACTCATACTATAGCCAAACGGAGAAACAATTAGGATGAAATTATTGCTATTTAATTGAAATATCAATGATATACCGTGTCACAGTCTTTTGAAAATCTTGTGAAGGACGAGCAAGAAAGGAAAGAAAACATTGAGGATTCATGCCTAAAGCGTAGACCTTCAACTTGAACTTTGTAACTCCTATACGCGCATATGCAGAAGAAATCCGACTAAACATGTTCGCATTACAGCACAGCTCTTTACATCTAAACCTATTTGATAGCGGGAAAGGCCTTTCACTAAGCTACATAAAACGATGAACCGAACCGCTCTATTCTTTCATCGAAAATGATTAGAACCGCCATGGTCTTACCAACGAGCATGCAGCACGTGAACTTTATGTAGCCCTGAATTATATACGGTCACCTCCAGATGCCATTCCGGAGACACTAATAGTGAATTTGAGTCGAGTGCATAGCGGCGCATATGCTCAGCGGGACATATGCGGGTGGCATACGGACCGGGTTCAACCAAGCCGTATACGTACATAATGCGTGCACGCGACGTGCGCCGTGTATCGATCAGCGGTTCGCGTGATCAAACAATCGCCGAGGCGTCTCGTCCCGGAGTAAACTGGCGTGCCGCGCGCCGCCTCCGGGCATGATTCACTTAACAGGGGCGCGCACATTATGGTGCATGGCTCGCCAAGACGCACATATATACGGCACGCGTGCGAATCGGCGCTAACGACGTCGAGCGGCGGCGTCTTCGCCGACACGCTTCTTCCCCGCGGCGCACGGTATACACAACGCGTCTTGTATGCAAGGAGCGTCGCGTGCGTTGCGTGAAACCACGAAACCATGCGGTATTATGCCAGGGCGGCTTCGTTTCCGCGTGCGGGTTTTTGAAGAGCTTGCGCCCAAAATGGGCTTTTTCGGGGAAATTCAACGCGTGGAAGTGCGGTCGAGATAGCGCGCGCTGGAAATGGAATGAGAGGATATGCGGGTATCGCGTTAAGCGAAACCCGGTTGCGTTCGCCGAGTCCAGCGTCTCTTTCCACCGACCATCTGTGTGGGCGTTCTTTTTTTCTGCTGACATTCCGATGAGCACGCCTCGTTTTTATATGTCGTCGGTAATCTCCTGAATGGGACGTAAATTTTTTATATTTTTTTATAGCTGCAACAACCATGACGCTCACGCTCTCGGTAATGTTTATGCAGCACTGACAGGGATGTATTTATTTAGTCTGAAGTTTTGAGGACTTTCTGAAGCACCCCTGCATGCAGTGTTGCGGCCATTGCAGTGCCTCGATCCCTTACTGTAATTCACACCTTCTGTCATGTCACTGAGTTCACGTGTTGTTGTTATTATTATTATTATTATTATTATTATTATTATTATTATTATTATTATTATCATCATCATCAAGACAGTGGATCTAATCAGTACACGCGGAGTGAAGAGTACATGTGTCGTGTGATAGTGGTAACGACTGCAAGGAATGGGACCGAGCTTGGGCGCGTAAACGACGAAGAAATGTAACGTTTGCAGACTCGGTACCAGCTGATATATTTTTAAGGCGAAAGCCTTAGATGCCTAATCAAACGAGAAAAGTTACCATCGGCGCCGGTGTCAACACGAGTAATGCAAAAAAAATAAAAGCACGTGATGACGTCACCATATTACGTCGCCAAAATATGTGACGTCATAACCTGACGTTCGTCACATGGCATCGTCGCTTGATCAAAGGAGGCCCTATCCCGGAGGCAATGCAAAACCAGGTTAGGTGCAGAAGGCTTCCAATGCCTCCGATCCCGGAGGCCACTGCAAGGTCCCATTGGGTACAGGGAGCTTCGGTTAATACAATCGAGTGAGAAGAAGACTTTCGCCTTCGTTTCGTCGTAGGTAAAGGCATAAGGGACCGTGTGACTTTCTTTTTTTTTTTTTTTTTCAGTGCACAATCCGCAGTGTCTGCACAAGCTGTGGCGGTTGAAATAACTTGCCAAGTTCGGCCACTAGTGCGCTAATCGTGACATCATGCCCTGTTCCATATTGCTCTTGATTTACAGATTGGCACTTTTCGTATACCTTATTTCTCCTCTTCTATACCCATTCTTCTCCCCCTGCTCTTCACATTATGGCCAGCCGAACTCTGGTAACCGCTGTGCCTTTCATCTCCTATTTTCTTCCTGCGATCGCTGTCTCTTAGTATTCGTTCAAAACATTCGGGACGTCACAAGCAACTGATGCCTAAAACTTGCATCAAGACTTGAACATTTTGGTATATAGCTGGCACATAATGTTAATGGGCTACGCCAAGCAAATCCAGCCCATAAAAGAAAGAGACACAGACAGGAAAAAAAAATGCAGAAACTTTACGTAAAGGTATACGTAGACTCCGCTATAGCTCGCTTATATAAATGCTAAACTCACTAAGCTGTCGTAAAAACGCAGCACATTATGACAAAGTCTGGGCGCACCACCAACCGTCCACGATGTTTTTAGGCTGTGGGAGCGGGGCGTGAGCCCTTCGGTGTAGCGTTAAATATGTTAATTACGCCACGCTGCTGCGCCGGACAAAAGTGTTCCACGAAAAAAAATTTAAGTGTAATGCCTCAATTTTGGGGGCTGGCGACGCGCAGGCGGGATGGCTGTGTCGGAGAAGAAACAAAGGCGATTTCGAGTAAGAAGCGGGAAAGGAGGGAACAGGTGTCGTCTTGCGCGGCGGCAAATTTCACTTCCGGTGGGAGACAGATTCTCCTCGTCGATTACGTCATTACCGCAGCACATGCAGCGTACAGATATACCTCTTCGCCGCGGCGCGGTCGTCGGCGATGCAAGAACAGCAATCATCGCGGGGGCAAATTAAGCCGACACGGACCAGGACAAGGCGCTAAGAAGTCCGGTGGCTGAGCATGCGGCGGTCTGCGGCGTAATGCCCGCGTGTGCGGGTGGGGGGCGTACGTCCATTGACTGAGTGGCGCGCGTAATCCGAGGTGGTTGGCGGTGGTGCCCTCGCGCGGGAGGAAGTGCGCGCTTATTGAGAGCGGCCAGCCCGTCTCTGCACTTTCGTCGCTCTAGAACAGTGCAGCACTGCTGAACCGGTGTCTGCGCGGCGCTGAATTTGCCTTCATAATGGCGCATAAAGACGTCTCCATGTCGAGCACTATGTCCCATCTCTATACATCGATGCCGAGTCGAGCAAACAATGCAGTTTTCGCATGACTACCTTCTGCCAATGTTATATGGCTATAAGGAAAACAAACAACCGCGCGATTCGGTGTAGCAGACGGCTGCCGGCCAATGACGACGCTTGCAGGGTTGACACGATGGACACCAACGCCTCAGCGATTCGAGTGCTTGATTCTTAATTAAGAGGAGATTGCAACTCCCCGCTACCCGTAGACCGGCCAATAGTGATATTAGAAAGTCTTCGTCAAATGCGACGGGGTTTGCCCACCTGAGCGCTTGTGTGATTATCGTACAGGCTATTATAGCATCTACAGCAGTGCACCGATTTAGCGGGAGACGGCGCGCTCGCGCGTGCATTGCCCATCGCGTCTTCGGCGGTGGCCGCGGCAAGTGCATGCAGCAGCAGCAGCAGCAGCAACAGCCGGCGGGAGCGCTGGCGCGGAAACCGGCCTCGGCGCAGCGACCTGGGTGGTCCGGCCGCCGGTCCCGACGTCGCGCGGCCGAGTCCCGGCGAAGGCCGTAAAAAGAGACAGCTATTTATCGTGGCCGCTTGGTTGTAATGCGCCGCGCCGGCCTCCGGAATTGGAACGAGATTTCCGCCGCGGGAGGCGCGCGGGGACATCGCTCAGCCGACCGCCGCATGCGCATCGCCGAGGAGCTGGGTCCGCGACCACGACGAAACGTCGCAGTCTGCCCGCTCCCTCCCTCTCTTTTGAGGACGCTGTGCAAACTCTGCTGATGAGACGGAACAAAAGCGCCTCCACCGGAACGAGAAGAGTGATTCCGCACAAAAGACGATGGAACTCGCTTCGGAACAGTCACGACACACAGGGACACGGAACGCAATGCTGCAACGGGCGATTTGTGCACTTTTTTACGCTTTCTTACACCGGCATGGCGCACTTGTTCATGCTTACCGCGCGATAAGAGCAGCTGTCGATGGGTGTAGTGTCCTCTCCGTGCCTTTTCTATAGCTAGCGTGTAAGCGAGAGATGGATGCTTCAGAAAGCGAATTCTTCTCGTCGAATAAACAAAATGAGATACGCATGCGAAGCCGCTGCGCGCATGCTTGTCTGCAGCTAGCAATGCCAGCAGGCCATATACTTCTATGAGAAAGAGATGGTGGGAGGGGGGGGGATTAAACGGTAATTGTCTTCTTTTCTTTGTTTTCTTTTTCGACACACAAAAGTGCTTCAGCATGTCCTTTTCCACACTACGTGTCAAGCAGCAGTACACTACTACCAATAAAGTAGCCGGGCAATATAAGTGAGCGAAATATCATTAATGAAAAAAGCGAATAGTTCTGCCGAAGGAGCCTCCGGCTTGCTACTTGCATACATCTAACATGGACAGGGATTAAAAGGAACGCGAGGTGCATGGCGGGAATATACGCATAAAGCTAGGTAATAAGATAATGACGGCATTAATGCCTGCAGACAATGACTCTTGAACTTCATCCTATGTGAAAGCTTCCTACGAAAGCTATGAAAGGATATAGTGTCCTTTTGTTTGACTAAATCAATACACCATGTACTGAGATCGACATATGAGCTACAGTAGCGTTGTCTTCCGAACACAATTAATGTCCAGACATAGTCGATACCGCTAGTTTGCATATCTCTCATTATAAATGCAATCCTGGATATATTTCCACATTAGTAAAACGTTGACATGAAAATAAATACCCGCGCTTGAAAACTCACTCATGTAGTACAGGCCTCACCACCTTCGTTCGCATTTCTTCCAACGTTCATATTATTAGCACATGTAATATATAACCGAGGTGTACAAAGACTTCGATTAGCGCTGGTAACGTACTAAAATTCATAGCTTTTATTACAATGTTTCTTATACTCCTGTTGGGCGGCCGTAGCCAGGATGATTTATTTTGGGGTTGGGGAGGGAGGGCTCGGCCCTTTTATATGTAGGTTCATGTGCACGTTATTACGTGTGCCTGCATATATACATACATACAACTATAAAATTTCATTTCAGAGGGTGGGGGGATTGAACACTCCGCCCCCTTACCTTCTCTGATTATATTGCCTGCGCTCTTCTGAATTTCTTCAATTAATCAGCGATAGCGTGGGCATACTTGGGTGAGGAGGTTATAAGAAAACGAACAATATTGCAGTGTGTTAGAGCAGCAATACAAAGACCACTAGCGCCAGTTGAAATGTGTTAGAAGAGTTCGCACAGAATTTGAAGATTATATATCGGTTTCCTAATGTCATTGCATATGAATGTTCCCTTAGCTTCAAGTTTGACCTAAAACATATTTAGTAAAACTCAGTTAGGAGAATATGAGTGCGTACGCACCTTGCTTTAGAAAAAGATTTAAGGAGGTATACTATGGGTTTTTTGCATAGCGCACTCAGCCTTCTTACTGTTATACACAACAAATAATATGCCCAGACAAGTATACTTTGCATGGTGCTTTGAAGTGCCTGGACTTCTTATACAGGATTGTCGAGGTTAGCCGACGCGAAGCATCTACAAGCTGCACAGGCTTAACTGACACGCGCATGCTCAAAAGAAAAAAAAAACAACAAAAAAGAAAAAAAAAAACGTACACGTCGATTTCTATAATCCCTGTAAGCGATTTTTTTTTTTTTGACGTTATGTATTCCGCGTGCTCGCGTGAGAAAGAGGACTTTTCTGTAGAGAAGCAATATTATTGTCACGCTGCACGCTGGAACCAAGAAGTGTAGGCAGATGTGCGCGCGAGCAGCGAGCTGTTGTGGGGCTGACCGTCCTCTCCCTTGTGCTGCACTGCATTTATGACCTTGCAAATAAATCCATTCCATCGTTACAATTTATATTAAACCGCGGTTCGATGTCTACATTTTGGTAAGGAAAGGCAGATCAGTCTACGTTATCTCAATATGTGGAAGCTTCGCAGGCAAAGGTTTATGTCAGCTGTGTCTCTCGTTAATATATGGACGGACCCAGCCCTCAGTGATGCCACCTCCCATAGGTCGGCAGTTTTCTCGGAATGTGTTCACTTCCTCGGCATTCCCAACGAGGTGCGGCTACCATTCGGAGTCACCTGCCTTGTTCATTAATGCGTATACACATGCACAGCGTCCGTCTCTGCATCGCAGTATACGGCGCTCCTTGCATTCCGATATATGCTTGGGCCGTTTGCTTAGCGACCCGCAAATCATCGTGTGTCCATATATGTCAGCTGATCTATATACCGCGGCCTTCTCGGCTTTATGAGGCCATAAAGTTCAGGTAGCCCAGCCGAGTGCCATTTGGGGTCCACAAGGGCGACCAATGCTCGAGATTCGCGCCTGAGAATCTGCCCCCTTCCTCGGACTCCCTCTATATTTCCACGAGCTTTCTCTGACTGCTGTTTTGACTTTCATGAGCTCGAATATATATAGTAGCCGGACTACACTCACGGCTCTTATCGGAGATGCACGGAGTCGAGCCTGTCACTCAGCCTTTTAGTATTCCCGATAACCCGCGGATGCGACGCTCTAAATGTGCGGCAGCAACGGGAATTCTCTGGTTCAATCGTCGCCATCGTGGCTTCCTCCTTCTCTCGCCATATATGCGTCGCCGTCGAGGCTCTTAGCGGCAAATTGAGCCGGAAAGCCCGGGCGGCCTTCGAGCACCGACGACAAGACCCCCGTCCCAGTCCTGGGGGAGGTTATCGGGCCGGAGAATCGAGCAAACGAGCGGACTGCACTTTCATGCAGCAACGTACTCCGACTCGCATTGCAAATATATACAGAGAAATAAACACGCTGCCACGTAGGATGAAGGCCGTTCACACTCCCAAGTGCCGCCGTGTGGCCATGTATAAGTGTGCGGTCTCTCATGCTGCTAGAGAACAGCAAGATTGAGATGTCGACCCTCGCGTTTAACGATACGGTGGCCGGAGAACCGCTCAGAAGGAGCCATGGCAGTCGCGTTGCGAAACTTGTGGCGGCTCGTTTACTATATGACCCAGACACGAAAACCCTTACCTGATACTACGGAATGAACCTTTAATTCAAACCAATACGTTACGTGAGTAGTTATGAGTAATTGACAGTACACAGTTTTTTTACATGTAAGTGAAGCCTCGAACAGGCCCACGAAAATTAGCTGTGTGACATCAAGTTAAAGGCATGCAAACTATTTTTCCGCGTAACGGCGCTAACTGCTTTAGTATGGCGAATGCGGAGTGATGCACCACAGAGGTGAACACCAGCTAAAAAGTTATTTTACTATTATATGCTAAGCTCCGGCAATGTTAAGTTACAGCCACTAAATTTGCATTCTGTGAACCGATTAACGCAGGGACTTACTCAAAATCTCTTCGCGCAACATTTCCTTTCATTTTTATAAGCCCATGGTTAATCATGAGACCTCTTGTTATTCAGTAAGATATCACTTTATAGCCACATATACAGAATTGCTGCTCCGTTATGCTTTTCGCGCATTTTTCTTGAGGATCAGAACAACACAATATAACTGCTCATTTCGCGGTATATATTGTTTCCAGTTAACACTTTTGCAGCGTTTTGCAGTCCATGGATGTTCGTCTCGGTATACCACCGAGGAAACAAGCAACTGCAATCTATAGCTTATGTACTGACGCACCAGCATTCCTCAGTGACATAAATTATAGCGCCGATCGGAACAAGAATGCCGAAAACGAAAAGCGCCGACGCCCTCAGCATGTAATAGTGTTTGCTCACGGATGGCTCGTCGCCAAGTGTCACCACTCCGACGCGCTTTATAGGTTCAGTTGACAGCAGCGATCTGTCGACACAAGGACAGTTACGGAAGCAGACTTGTACGTGCACGTCTTGGCGATTTTGAAAGCGCTGCATGCCAACTTAGGTGCGGATACAAAGTTGAGGGTTAAAGCATATGAGGCCAGTTGTATACATTTTCAGAACTTCAGTAAGCAAGCCGGAATGTTACCGAAGAATGACGTTAAAGGCAATCTGCCAGCTTTGTTTTTTTCTTTTTTTATATGCTCATTGCTTGTCCCTCAACTTCGAAACAAAGAAAGCCGTTTGAATGTATGCACCATATGATATCACGAAGGGAACGCACATTTGGTCAATTGGTTGCATGTGTATGTGTGGAGCAGGCCCGTAGCCACGAATTTTTTTCGGGGGGGCACTTGCTGAAAGCCTTGACTATTTGAGAAAACGCCTATTTTCATTATTTATTTTCGGTAAAACACCATGTATCATAAAAATTTCGGGGGGGCCCGGGCTCCCCCCCCCCCCCCCGGCTACGGGCCTGTTGTGAGCTACCGATAATATTCTTTATAACGTGTATTGCACATTTCCTTGTGTTCATGGCGTTCCTTTATAACAGGGACACTGAAGAGTAGCAGTAACTGTACATATACAGGTAACACCTTCAAAGTTCTACATTTTTTCCTGAGGAAAAGTGAACCAGAACAATAACGCCAATATTTCCTCGAATGTCTCATCAATATCTCATCATCGTCGTGAATTATTATAGTATTTGCCTCGTACTTGGACGGCTTGAGAACTTCTCAGATAGCTAAGTTGACAAAACGTGCCCTTTCCAAGCTCGCTTAATATACTCTGTATGCGCCAAGCAGTGCAGTCATATCGAAGACACGCACCACAAACCGCACACTCCCCACGTACAGGTCAAGGCAGCGCCTGTCTTGTGCTTCTTACATCTTCGCCCTCGTCGTGTGCATCAACCAAGATGAACGCATACAAACAAGCTCAAGTTTCGATTCTATTGATAGATAAGCATCATATTTCATATGCTACGGTGTTCACAAATAGTGCGCAAAAATATGGAGCCTAGGAGAACTTTTCTGCATGGGGTATGCCTATCTGCACGGAAATGTTGAGAGAATACCAGCACTTCTCGAGACACAGCTCTGGAATTCGTTGACCGAGTTTATTGAAGAAGAATAGTAAGGATTTTCAAGGCCCGATCATTTGAAAGCACATTTATTCGATTTTATTCACTTGCTATTATAGCGTGACGCACCAGTTCCTTTCAAACACGATGTAACATTTCTTTATTGCAACAGCAATTATAGCGGCACCGCCGCCGACCTGCCCTACTATCAACGACGGAAACGCGCATTGGAGATTATGAAGGCCCTCAGAGACACATAGTGCGTTCGTAGCCTCTCCAAGTGGACGCACAGTCATACGTTCCGCGTCGAGGTTTGTAATTAAGAAATTTCTTAGGCGAAAGCCTTAAGTGCGTCGTAAGATGCTGACCTTGAAAAAGGCGGCGTGCGGCACAAAACCCACGTTGAGTGAGTTTAATAAAAATCTGATAAAAATCACTACTCTAACTGGAGTAGAACCCATGTGCTCTGCGTGGCAGTCAAGTATATTCTATACCACAAAGCCACACCAGTGCTAACCGCTTTGCAAAAGGACCCTATACAGTCGTCATGTCGGGCAAGGAGTCACGTTGCAGATGCAATATTGCGTAGAATCGCACCAGGCGTCACACCATGTGAATAGCCAAACCGGTGAGTTGTTGAAAGCTGCCAACCCATTCAGCTGTCATTCATCATCACTGTTATCAGTCACAGCATGAACGAACTCCGATGATGGTGACGATGATATATCTACACCAGATGGCTTTCGTGTTGGAGTCTATATAGGCCAGTTTTCCTTAATGCACAGACTGATTATTTATCGAATGACTTGTTTGGCTTTTCGTCTGGGCCGATAATTCACTTGCAGTGACGTTTTTGTGTGAAGTTCGTTCGAATTATTGTTTTTATTTTTCAAGTCGTTGAAGTGAAAGAAATGTGTGTGAAACAGCGTAAGAGGATTCTCGCGTGCTTGTATACGCGTTGCATGTTGCAAGTGGCCACAGATGAAGCCTAGCAGATCTAAAATGACCCAAATCATTTATTTCACACAAACGATTATACCGTACAATGCCGAATTAAATAGATGGTTCAGAAAATATACATGTTTTGGCTTTTCGTCTGGGCCGATAATTCACTTGCAGTGACGTTTTTTGTGTGAAGTTCGTAAATAAATAAATAATGATTCATAAGGCGAACTATTTGAAAATAGATTGTTTACAGTCTTTTGCGCTATGCCTATATAAGGGCAAGCCTTTCGAATTAAATTAAAACTACAATTCAAATAAGTTAGGCAGCAGCTTCACGAGCTGAACACATGGTCTGCTATAACGATTATTTTAAATTCCGGAAAAACAGCAGTGCGCTATATATGAAGCGAATGGAGCTGCAGGTGTCAGATATTGCTCTTTCCGGTATTTAAGCCTCTAAATAAATAAACGCATAATAAATAAAAAAGTTTAATACGTGTGAACGTTGCTGTTGTGAATGGACATTTTCGTGGTTATTGGCAACTTCATGGCGCAAACTATTATATAAGAGGAGTAGCCAAAGTCACACCCAGGCACCAACCCCTCCTTCAATAAATAAATAAATAATAAATAAATAAATAAATTGTACGGAGCGCCAGAAATTTTTGGGCCTTTCGGACCCCCACTGAAGCGCGGATAATATAAAAAGAGTATTCCAGAGAAGTCACACCACAGCAAAGTTTTTGATCATCCATCCATCCATGCCATGTATTCGGTATACGTGCGCCAATGGACGGCTTTCTATTTGTTGAAGCTGACACAAATACAAGATAAGACAAACTCGATACAAACTTCGATAACTTTCGACAGCTGCGATGACTGCCAGTAAAACTGAAACGCGCATTCGTTTTTATTGTTTTCATTTTGTTCCTAGTGATGTTGAAGTTTCTTTCGATTATACTTAGAATAACAGAGCTGAGTTAGGTGGTAAGTATTTATGTTAAAGAGAGAGGGCGTGCAAACACAGACACAAGAGAGAGGTCAAGACACCACAAACGGCGTTGTGGTGTCTTGACCTCTCTCTTGTGTCTGTGTTTGCACGCCCTGTCTCTTTTCAGATTATACATTTTGCTATTAAACATTTACGATTATACAACTACAGGCCCATCCGTATTTTAACGGTTGGCTAATAAAATACAAGTCTGGCTTAGGAAATCTGTTTTTTGAATACGAAGACCACTCGTATTTTGCTCGACGGCTACAGGAGGCGTTGTACAAGCTGTCTATCCTACGGAAAGTCCGTTTTTAAGTTACGAGGAAGTGTTCGGTCCCAAATTACCATCAGATTCTCCGTAAAGTAGGTAATTTTTTTACACTATATGTCACGCTCATATACGAGTGTTATATAACGAAACACCAGAATATCACATGCAACAAGCCCGAAGCAGAAGTCACGCTGAACTAAAGCGAGTGCAAGCAAATACGTACAACACAACACTATGGTGAGGGGTCGAACTCCGGACCCAAGACGAATTTTTCCTTTCTGAGAAATCCAACGGATTTCCCTGCAGCTTTAGAACCTTGCATGGAACATTGCAGAGATGAAAAATCCTTGAACATGGGGTTGCCAATGGAGCCAACGTTTCGACAACCGGTCTTGCCTTCTTCAAGGCTGCAACTGAAGACAAGTCCGCTTGTTGTAACGTTGGCTCCAGCAAAACCCGTGTTCAAGAATTTTTCATTTCTACATTGAATCAGGGTAGTTCATGGGCAGATGGATGCTTGAAATGATGAAGAAATTCTTGAACAGGGATTGTCGCTGGAGCCAACGTTCGACAAGTGGACTTTGTCAATGCAGCTGCTGCGTCGTGACGAAGCTAAGTCACCTTGTGAAAATGTTGGCTCAGCAAATTCTTTGTTCAAAGGTTTCTCATATTATACATACGCTGTATTTTGCATAGCAATAATGCCTTGAAATGTTGAAGATAGCACAGGATACGGAGTCGGAAGCGAATGTGCATGCGTCATGGTGTGAGGTGTTGAGTGAGCTGAGCCAATTGTGCTGAGGACGTGCCGTTCCTCTGTTCTAGTGGTCCGTACAGAGGCCTCCACGTCCAACCAGAAAGGTATGAGGACTACAATTGGCCACATGCATCTACGCGAATATGTACAGCTGAGCTCTATACACACACGGTCGGAAACGCAGAGATTCGTTATCCTGGCGCGTCAGCCACACAAAAAGCGACTTTTAAAATTTCGCTGTTGCAGTTTGAGGATAAAATAGTCTCGTGTTTTTTCCAAACGGCAAAACTTTCTCGTGACTGCTGCACGATTGCTGTTTCCATTCGTGTTGCGCCTACAAAAATTATGCATGCATCGACAATAACGTGCTTTTTTTATATTAAATGCGTTTAAGGAGAGGTTGGTGCCTGGTGTGGCTCCGGCTGCTCCTTTTTTCTTACATAATAATTTGCATCGTGAAGTTGCCAATAACCATAAAATAGTACAAAATTTACACAGAATGGACATTCACATTCCTAATCCCAGTACTACAAAATAATTGCCGACGCAACAACAATGTTCACACGTCATAAATGTTCACACACACGAAACGTCCACGTTCTAAAGAACAGTTCTTCGAGGTGATCGCACAACAGTCACTATATATAGGCCCTTGCCCGCACTTTAAGCACAGCTCTCATGAAACAAACGTTGATAGGCGCGAAAACACGAGAAACACATGAAATGTGCTATTCTAACTACGCCGATTGCTGTTAGATCGTCTATAAACCAAACAGAAGTATTCTCAGACTTCGGAAAAAAAATGCTGGTACATCTATTAGTAATTGCGTATACCTTCTGCTCCTCTTGAGTGAGAACAGGTCAACAACAATCCCCCCCCTCGTGACTCCAGATTCCGCGGACACTACGATACCTCCTTATGGGTTATATATACGGAAATGTGTATGGTGTCATCGACTGCGTCATGCATCACCGAACTCAGCAGAGCTATGGTCCTGTACCGCGGTGGATCGTTTGGGAAGTTAAACACATCATATGTTAACTTCGCATGAGCTGAATGCAAATAGCAGACCTCGCTTTATTTGAATTGACACTGCGTTTCATTGGCTCATGAAATGTCGTGCAGCATACATATATATATGTCCCTCGTTTTTTGCTTACAGGCAATGATTAGAAGATTTCCGGAGTAAGAGATGTAACAGAAGCTAGGGAAGTTAATAAAACTGAGCGCGGTTGGCTACCCTGCACTCGGAAAGGAAAAACGAGTCTTTAAGGGGACGAGAAGGAGGAGGAGGGAATTTCGCAGTTTGTACAAACACACGCACACGACGAAGAGTTCACCGTCCAGTTCGTGCACAAGTGGACGTATATGATATATCTGCACCTGAGGAAGAGTTCCAACTCTTTGCAATACTCCACCGCGCGCGATCGAGGACACAGTCCCAATATCTTCTCTTGTCTTGACGTTCTTCCAAGAACAAGCCTCCTATAGTCACATGCCGGACAACTACACCAGAAGACCTTGTTTTAGAGCTAATTCTATATTACACGTGTTTTATAAGGCACTTCCCGCCGTGCTAATTAAATATGAATAGACGTCCGGGAAGACAACCCCTATACAAAGGAAGGTGGTAGCAATATTTCATTGCGTCGAGTGAAACCAGTTGGCAGTTGTAATTTTATGTGCGGGCCTATATGGCATCGGCGTACCAAAATAACAATACAAACGCCTGCTTAAAAAAAAAAGCAAGAAAGTATTGAAAACTGAAACAAAACATAGATACATAGAGAAACGTCGAAATCTCTTAGTTCGCATGAAGGTCGAACGAGCACACTGCATGCATGCAAGTATGTGAAGAGCGCTCGGCGCTCTTCAAGCTGACCAGGCGCGGTGTGAAGCAGTGCGCGCGGCGGACACCTGACAAACGAGGCTGATGGAGCCACCCGTCACGAAGTGGATCACGCGCGCATATGTGGTCATAAGGCGCCGCACTGCGTGCGATGCGTGCACGTCGAGGCCGCAGAGGTGTCGGCTTGCAGCGTGATAGAATTTATAACGCGCAGACCTTCACCGTCTTTTCATCGCAGCGACGGACTGACAGGTTCGGCTTATACTCGGCAGCTCGTGGCGTGTATACATGTTCGGAGCGCCGCGGAGAAGCGCAGTGTTTTACTGAAACCGCAGAGCAAGCTGTCGTCAGCTGTAATCAACGTTCAAATCCGCAAGGATGTTCGCCAGCGTCGCAACATCACCACATCACGAAGACGTGGCGTCGTTGCCATGGCTTAGGGGTCCACATAAAGAAACAAACTTTATGATGGCTCTGGACCTGTGTTGAGAAGTGGGTAAAGGGCTCACCATGGAAACACTGCATGCGAAGTTCGATAGTGAGCTGTCGTCTCTTTCACCGCGGCTTTAAACGCTGGCCCATACGTGGTCGAAATATGAAAACTCTCTCTGACGACGCCCCAGCGTCGTCAGAGAGAGTTTTCATATTTCATAACCGCTTATGCCGAGCATTCTACAAAGCAGCAGATATGCATGCGATTCGTATAAAATACGGGCGTACGAGCAATTAGTCGGGCAATTCGTTTGGCTTTCAGTGTCAACACTGCTGGCGTGATTTATATATATATATATATATATATATATATATATATATAATATATATATATATATATATATATATATATATATATATATATATATATATATATTATATATATATTAGCTCCAGCTGCATGGTTTCCATGCATGAATCCAACTTTTAATGCTTATTCTTTTTTTCATTAAATTACGGCTGCACCTGCAGTTGCATGCTTCAATGTGAACGGGTTAATTGTGTGCACAGATGACTGCAGAAATATATTTTCAGTCATATATATGTGCCTTTTGTTGTACAATGCATTCTTTAGCGACAGTGATGTTCATACTTCTTGTAACGTTTTAAATTATTGGAATGGTTCACGTTATTTGTCCCGAAGCAACATGATGATGACGTGTGATATCATGGTGTTGCTATCACGTAAAAGTTGCCCGCTGCCTTTGTAAAATATGTGTGGGATGGTATATATATACAGACCACGGATTTACGCGGATACGCAATGTTGCGAGTCTCGGAGGCATACATATCCACTTGCTGGCTTGTATCCACTTTGACTGAACCTCCTCAGAATTTTTCTACGCAACGACGGGAAACGAACAGCAGAAAATATAGAAAAGTCACCCCCTTTTCTGACATTGCTTCATTGCGAACAGAGCCCCCGTACAGGAGACGTTACTTCAAAATTATTTTTATAATTGGTCAGCGTCTTCCTTTACCTTTAACCATGCCATTCCCGACCAGATGAGTTTTCGTCGAACTCTTGATTTCAGAAGAACAAACAACAAACAAACATACAAACAAAAACGTTCGCTTTCTCCTTTTAATCATGTGTTCTTTAGTGCAACAAAAGGAAACATCACTGTGACATCGGCTTGCATGTTTCGGCGAAAATCTCTTTTGTGCAAAAAAGAAATGAAAGCATGGGATGTTTAATCCGAACCACGCCGGTTCCTTTTGGCAGCATTGTCGCTAATGCCCGGCCAATGCTTCCTCGTGTCGCGAAGTGAGAGCTCATGAAGACATGCTCGGATATAAGCCGCGACAAGGACGAACGATGTGCCGAATGGTTGTGAACGGAAATCGTCGATCGCCTTCGGGCTTCGCGTCGTAAGACGATTTCGCGCTTGAGCGAAGCGGAGGAAAAAAAAAAAAGAAACAAGTTGGACGGTGGTCAGTGACTCGATGCGCAGACCGCCACCATGGGAGGCATTCCCATGGAACGCTTACAGATCGTTTCATCGAGAGCTGAAATGACCTTTGAGTGCATGGATTACTGGAACATTTAGTCAATGTACAAGCGTCGGCGGCGCGGATGTGCCCCTAAGTGTCGCAATGATTCTTTCGCTTATACTACATCCAACTATATATCTGTATACAGTAAGAAATGTGTGCGTTCCTGATGTATCTACATATATGTGCATATGCACGTATCCAGATTGACAAAACGTATGACGAGAACGCGCCTTATATAGGATACGCTCTAATTGTAAACGCCTGTCAGACATATATTTTATACACAAGAAATATCTCAATTGCACGATAAATTTATACGGCAATGTTACAACAGCATTACTTTCGTGTTTACAATACACGAATGGTGTTTATGATACAGAAATGAATATACGAGATGTCTTCAGACGTCACATTTTTGTTTTCATGTTGACAGTGTTACTTCCGCAGGGAGCTATATATAACACTTTTAAAAATGCAAACGCGGAGTGTGAGTGGTGGCCATAACAACTATTATTCCGTTTATTGTTAACCATTCGTTCAGTGTCACACCTCGAAACATAACATTAGACTTAGTTTTTAGAAACCTGATTTTGCCAATTTTTTAGTTGATGTTATTGCTGGCAAAATATGCATTGTTTCACGCAGCGAGAAATATAACTATATGCGCGCTATATATACCCGGACCGCTTCTTTTTACTCTTTCTTCTGGGGGATGTGTGGATTGCTCTATATGTATGTGCGTGTGTTTGTATACGTATACGCCTGCATATATACACGCGCAAATTATGTACTTAATTTTCATTAGGTGGACACTAGTCTGTAGTGAAGTACAGAGTCTAAGTACGCGAGTGTTCGTTTTTGTATAGCGTTTGTTGTTGACCACTGCTTACGGCGACATCTGTTATGCAAGAGAAGAGCAGTATAGCTGGCGCCACAGCCACCAACCTCTCCTTAAATGCATTTTTTTCATTTAAAGTTTTTAAGAATGGCAAAGTAACCTTGAGCGCACAGAGACAATATGTTTCACAGTAGTGTATGTCCAGTGAAGTCAAGAACAACAAGCAGTGAAGAGTAGGCCTATGTAGTAACGCCCGAAGAAGCGTCTTCCAAAATGATGAAATACATTTGCTGACTAAATATATTTCTGAGAAGCCCGCAACAATGAAAGTTGCGAATGCGCATATACCATTTATTTCAAATTTTCGCAACAGTGCGCGTGTAAAGCTGACTTCCGGTCTGGAGATGGATTTGACAGTACATTCTATATTGAAAATAAAAAAAAAGCTTTGAGAATTATTAATAACTAATCTTTATTTCTCAGTTCAAAAGAAAAGTATATATATGTCACGCCTGCCAAAGTCACATAAGGCTTCATCGGCAGCTCGTGACAGCAATTAACAAACAATGTCTTCCCGCGTAGAGCCTGGGGCGAACAGAGGCACGCACTGCTTAACGGAAGTCACAACAAGCGCATGCCATCCCAATGTCCCTATAGGACCTTTCTCACGACTATACTCGTCACGGATAGTAGAAAATGTAACGGGCAGACCATATCGAAGGCTCACTTTCGTGGTTCTGCTCTGAGCGAGCATGCCAGGCCCAGGAACGTTGCGAACGCGAAGCATGTGTCACGGATTGAGATGTCTTTCTCCGAAGCCGCGGAAACCGCTGGCGACAAATTCCGGCAGAAGGCGATTCTTTAAATGATAACGACCGCCGATGACGTCAGCCTCACTTTCGGAGAAATGCTGCGCGGTCCTTATCTCAGAGAGGCGGCCCGCAGTGCTCTGGAAGCGGCGACCGCGAAACCGCGCCGCGTCACTTATTTTAAAGGAGCCATTCACGACGACTTCCTAAAGTCGCCGTATCGGCCAGCCGCCGAGATGCCGAATTTGGAGAAGTCGTTACTGTTGAATCAGCTGAGAGAAAGGAGGACGAGGAAGAAAGGAGGCGTACAGCGGGGAAGGAGAGAAGGCGACAGTGTGTAGCTTCACTTGGCAAACAGCCGATCTGTCCCTAAATACACGGCCCAGGCGGCAACCTAAAGAAGAAGCCCTTCAGGAAGCCCTGTGAAATGGCCGTCGCGGACGCGTCGGCCGAGGCAATTTTTCCTTCTCGTTTCGGGCGATATTTCGAGAGCAGCTGAAAGGCACTGCTGAGGAGGAGAGATCCCCCAGTTCGGAAGTCCTGTCAAAAAACTCCGGAGCACCTGAGTGGGGACGGCCCCTGACAGCGCGCAGACCGGCTTCTCGCACCCCATTGGCCATCGTCGTTTCAGTAGGCGTAGCCGAAACGGGACTCCGCCCTCCCGGCATTGATGGGAAGGGGGTGTCGGCGGGACGACACCCCAAGGTGGCGAGCGGTGCACGCCGCCGCGCCGACAGCTGGCGCCTTCGCTCCCCTCTTCTTCTCGCCGTGTAAGCGCAAAATAAAGCGTGCGAAGCCGCATTTGTAATTCCATCGGCCTCACACATCGCGGCTCTCGCTGGATTGAATTTGACTACGCCTTGTTTGCAGGGGCGCTTCAAAAGAGGGTTAGCGTGTTATTGCTCCGCGGTGCCTGCAGCCCGCATTTGAAAGACTCGAGGAAAGAGCGCCGCACCGAGCAGCTGCAGAGTTCGAGCGCTTCGCTAGAGACTGAGAAAATGATGCTGTGATGGAATGAAACATACAGGTTTCAAAGCGACCAATCTGTGGAATAACAGCGGGATTCGTTGCTCCAGCTTAAGAGGAAGAGCGAGTTGGAATTAACAGAGAATCTGGGCTATCTATCTATCTATCTATATAGCGATATTATCTATCTATATCGATATATATATAGATATGGATGCGGATATATATAGCGATATATATATATATATATATATATATATATATATATATATAATATCTCTACTATATATATATGTAGTGGGAAAAGAATCACGCGGACCCCAATAGAATAAGGAATGAAGAAAGAAACTACGACTTTCGTTGGTTCGGCACTGTATTTTCACTAACGTTTCGTCTGGTGGACCAGAATTGTCAACTTTGACACTTTGACAAAGTCTGGTCCACAGACGAAACGTTAGTGAAATATACAGTGCCGAACCAACGAAAGTCGTAGTTCCTTTCTATATATATATATATATATATATATATATATATATATATATATATATATAATCTTTTGAGAATCAATGGGATGATGAGGATTATGATTTGTCATTTACCTTTCTTCCGCACTATGCGCTACATTACATAGATCGTTGAGCAACCGTCGCAATTCTTTAACTGAATACCTATGACTAATTAATAATCTCGTTTAGTTAGTACGCTGTGTTTAGCGCACTGTTGCATGCTATGAGTGTGCACGATGCGGGAGCAAAATTGCTCGATTTTGTAAACGTCACCATGCATTGTATATGACCGTTCACAATTTCTTCCGTACTAAAAATAGCTGCATTATTCCCGACGAACCAAGGTTTCAACCTTGAAAGCAGGGTCCTAAGAATGACCGATCATTTAAGCGCGCAAAAGCAAGGACAAAGGGAGGTGACGACAACACAAGCGCTTATACTTCCAACCCCCTCCTTGTTTGCGCGCGCTTAAGTGATCGGTGAAGGAAAACCAACTAGCCCAAAAATCAGTGCTCATAAAGATGCGCGTCTACCGATATCTCTCTATAATCGATGTCCCTCACCGGTGGCGCCATCGGAATTATGCTTGCAAGGCACACTTCGCTATTCGTTTTAATAAAGAACAGCACAAAGGAAGTGCAACTGCTACTTTTCTTTATACAGATTATTATTATTATTATTATTATTATTATTATTATTATTATTATTATTATTATTATTATTATTATTATTATTATTATTATTATTATTATTATTACGCACTGCTTATTGTGTAGTTGTCGACGATCAACAAGATATATCGTAAAATGCCGTCTTTAGGAGCGCCGACTTGTTTTGGAGTTCTGAAACTGGGGTGAAGTATGACGCGTCCCGCTCTGACCAATTTGAACAACCGTACAAAGTGAAGTCGAAAGCCGGAGAAATCATAAACTATAATAGGAATGCATGTAAAACCACGTTTATACCTGCGATGGTATTATACCTAGAGTTCTCTTCGTGCTGCGAAACCGAAAGACTGCATGAACTTGAGTTATAGCATATATGTGATGTATATATATACACAGACCACGCACGGCGATAACTCGGGCAAAGAACAAAACAGCCCATTTGTCATCGACTGTTGCCGTTTTCCTCCGGTTTGCTCTTTTCGTGCCTCGTATATTAATGAGTACATGCAATCAGATGCGAAACCATGTAATAGCACCTATCCGTCCAAATCCTGCCATTGGTCATATCACAGACTCCGCCTGAGAATTCGTAAATGTCGAAAGTTTCGCTCTCTGTATATGTCTTCTCCACATTCTCTGTGGCCTCCCGTTTGCGCATATATATATATGTATACTTATAGAGATTCTGGCCTTTCGTTTGGCATGACAAATGAGCACCGGTTCGTCGGGCAGACAGTTCCATTAAACAGTGATATATAACGTTTGAATTGGTCAGTTGTGTCATTGCACTGCTGCTATAAACGTCCTTTCATGCGTCACTTTCACGCGAGTCACGTATACATGGCGGCTGCGTTATTCTCTTATATACCTCGCTAGTCGCGTCTCTCAGGACAGTTTAATAAAGTTTGACCAACCAACCAACCTCGCCTATGTGTAGAATGTTAGCAGAATAGTATAATGCCGCTTCCGCCACACACGCTGCACTGATGTTCGCTCTGCGAAATCATTTGTTCAGATTACCATCGATCTTTTTTTTTTTTATGCAAGTTCACTTCGCGCACAAAAAAAGCTGATTAAGGTGTTTATGTTTCAAAGGTGAACCTCGAAATATGCGCTCTCTCTCTCTCTCTCTCACACGCAGGTACACACACACGCAGGTACACACACAACACACACACACACACCACACACACACACACACACACACACACACACACACACACACACACACACACACACACACACACACACACACACACACACCGCACACACACACACACACACACACACACGCATATATATATATATAAACCACCAGCGTATCAGCTTCTCCGTCGAACGAATAAGACCTGCACATCTGCAGTTGCCACCTGCCAAGCCATAGCGACTGATATATATCACCTGACAGCAAGGTTGTTATAAGTCGCCGCTGTATTTGCCTGTCCATTTGCGTAATCACAGTGATAGCTCCAGCAACTGTACTGCTTATTTATTTATTTATTTATTTATTTATTTATTTATTTATTTATTTATTTATTTATTTATTTATTTATGTTTTCATGACAAACCACCCGACGACCCTTTAATGAATTTGTGTTGATTTCGTGATTATTTATTGCAGCATGAAATACTCTTTGCGGCTTTTGCAAGCAGCGTTTGTGTATTGTGCCAACTTAGCCTTCACACACGAATATGCGAACGGTATACAGTGAAGCTCACCAGATTGCTTCGTATACCATGCTTCGTGTCTTTTTGCAGCCTTTGCACTTAGCTGAACCACTCGCTCAGAAACTCAGGCTTCTTTCCTATAACGCGGATATTCAGCTTGTCTGCACTGCAGCTATTCATTCTCCGTTTCACTTCAACCAAATTTCACATGAAGCCTTTCTATTTATATAGTCAGCACTCAGGTTGAACCATTTCAAGGTTATGCGCGCACATCTTACGTGCGGCAAGTGACTTCAGTGATGCACTTAATTTTCATTTAAAAAAAGTACAGTGGATAAAGACGTAGTGCAGAGAAGTTGGAATCTGTTGTACGGAAGATGCAATGAAGCTGGACGCCATAGTGCGATGTCTATAAATTTACTTGCCATTGTGATTGATGCCTTGTTGCTATACTGTTCTTGGTGCCCGTCTCACTGTTTTGTCCATTGTTGTGTACTGTACACGCATACCTTTTATGAAAGGACCTGCGAAATTTGTGTAGGCAGCCGCCGCCGCACGTACAATTTGGGGTTGCGCAGGTCGTGCGCGAAAAAAAAAAAATGAAACCCAGCTATTACAGAGACCGGACAGGCACACATTTTCTTATCTGTCATATACGGAAGCAACAAACATTTAACAGGAACGCGAAGGCTGCATTCTGAGCTGAATGAAGCATTCTCCTTATTGCTTTTGTTTTCTTTATATTTCGCTGGAGATTCGCCTAAAGCGCTTCTGCAAGAAAGACAAGCTCACCATGCAAGAAAGACAAGGCAGCATTGTTGTTAAACATGCTCACCTGTGAACCGCTGTACAAATGAGGACGCTTCCCTGCAAACACGCATTCTTGTTACTATTCATACGCTGCAGACAAAACGGAATTTGTTCTGGAATGAATAATTTAGTTTTCTTGTCCTCAAAGTTGCTTGAATAAAAGGCACTTAATCACGCTATGGCGCATTCCACCATGTATACTCCTGTCCAATTTTAGCAAGCGTTCTGTACCGATTCAGTTAAACAAGCACTGCCGATACCGAAAACAATTTGCATACTTTCTCACCAACAAACGACTGTAGTAATTACTAGAAAGCTGTTTACCACGAAATTAGTTCTCGCAAAGCCGGGCGTGTGCATGCGCACCACCAACGAGTAAATTTGCAGCAAAACAGCAACTCTGACAGGTCACACGTCAACCTCTCGACGAATGTGTGTTTAAATGACACGGCTGCCTTATAACATAGGACCCACATAATAACGAAGTCGTTTTGAAATACCGCAGTGTTCTTGTTTAATTAACTCCGTTATTATTTTGTGTTTTGCGTGACCAGCTCCGTCCAACGGTGTTTAACCTCCCTACTTCTTTACTTAGGCCTATGTTTATTCGAATTATTTGACAGGCAAATGAGGACGGGAAGCACGGTGTAATTGGGGGGGGGGGGGGGGGGGGGGGGGTGAACGTTCATAGTAACATTCGTTCAAGAACAAAGCGATTGGGACCGGCAAAGAAAGGTCCCGCAAGATGTTTGTGCGCGCACTGCGCGCTGACCTAAAGTCGGTTGTACCACCAGCGTATTCTGCTTTGCGGTAAAGCTGCCTTGGCGATCTGAAAAAAAAAAAAAAAAAAAAAAAGTAGTTGCATCGCGCGGTGAATCTGCGACGTGTGGAGGTTTAATTACTTTGTCGGCCGAAACTATTGTGCCGCTAACCCTAATGCACTTCTGACGAATCCGAGCACGATGGTGTGAGAAGAGGAGCGATAGACAGCACTTTCAGTGGCGCAGCCAGAAATCTTTATGTATGCTCATGTGCGTTTATAAGTGTGCGTGTATACATACACATGCAAAATTGAAAATTTTGGGGGGTGTTTGAACCCACCCCCACTCCCGCCCCGCCTGCATGGCTACGCCACTACCCAATTTATTTCCTTTGCGTTTGCTGCAACCAGCGTGAACGTCGTTTGCAGCAATAAACTATAGAAGGCTGAGGTAATGCAGTGAAACCAAGCAGAAGGGACCAGTATAATAATGCACAGTACGAGCGAACGCAAATATAACGCGGCTTCAACCCGCACAATGTCGTGTTCTCGTCGATAATTGTCGCGGCCACCGGAACCACACGTCATCCGTCGAACACGCTTCCCGGAGAGCACGAAGAAAGGAAGTGACGTTTATGCGCGGGGTGCCGACTATTTACGATGCGTCTTTTGAAGCGGTAAACACTCCGTCCGAGCTCGCTCTGGGTTTCCGGTCAGCGCCGTCGCGCTCCCGCCCCAAGCAGTGGGAGATGTAACCGCTCGATCGGAGAAGACGGGGTGGCGAGAGGGGGTGAGCCGACGGGAGGGGGAGAGTAGGGGTCGAGGCACCCCGTGGGAAAGGCACCGCGGGGAGCCGCGCTTATCGCCGCGAGCCCAGGATTTCGGGAAAACGAGCCGATAATGGGCAACAGCCGCCACCCCGGACTGCGCATCACGCGTCGCCGATTCGATGACGCGAGGGGTGCGCCGTGGGCCGACGGTTTGGGCCGCGCTTTTGCGATTTTGGGGGGCGTGATGATAGCCCGCAGATGCTCTTGGCCGAGTATCGTTGGCCAGCGATTGGGGACATTACCACAGAGTGAAGCCAACGCCTATAGGCCTCCAACGCTCAAGTTTGCGCAGCGCCGTCCGCCGCCCCAGCGGAGAGAGGGGAAAACTCCGGTAGCTGGGACGGGTCGCTCTTGCTTGGTTTTCCCATCGCGCGCGCGGAGAACGTGCTCCCCGGGGCTTTTATCTCGCATTTTTCACGCTATGGTTGCCGTTCCTTCGTCGTACTCGAAAGCAGGCACGCAGTCCTGCTGCATTGTGAACTGTCACAAAAGTTTAAAAATGTCGAAGAGCCGAAAACTTCCTGTCATGTTCTACCGTTTCCATTGGAAGCAGTCCGAGGAGCAGAGGCGTCAAGAGTGGATTATGGCAGTTCGCCGCGATGCTATCGCGGTCTTGTCACCTTGAAGCAGTTTTTGTCGTACACAGTATTACGAACTATTAACGGGGAGAAACGCGATGATCGTGCTCATTTGAAAGGGAAGTGCGTTTGTGAACCGAAGTTACAACAAATAGACAGCCGCTGTACGTTTCGAGATTGCGCGCTGGCTTTCCGAGTCAACCATTTGTAATGTTACAGCAGCGGAGCATTTGGGCTTATTACACCACAGTTTAAATAACGTACCGTGAGTACTAAGTGTTTAATTCACCTGACTGCGGTACATTTCCCGTCGCGGCTCCCTGTAAACAGAATTAAGCTGTATGTTTGCACTGAGCGTTTATATTGGCCTTGCATGCGACACGCCGTGATTGCTTAGAAGGCTGAAGTGTTGCGCTGCTAAAATCGTGGTCATGGGTTCGATTCACGCATACAGCAGCTGCATTTCGATGGGAGCGAAATGCACTAACACCGGCGTACTTAGATTTACGTACGTTAAAGAAACCCAGGTGGCCGAAATCAATCCGAATTAATCCACCACGGCGTGCCTCGTATTAATGTCATGCGTTCGGCACGTAATAAAAAGCCTTGCATGCCGCTTTGGAAACGAGCTGAAAAAAGAACCAAGGTGGCAATTAAATTTTCGATGGCTTCGCGAATTCAGATGCGCTTATTATTGGGCACAAATCTCGGCATAATCATAAACATGCGCGATCCCAGTGGGTATTGTATAGTATCAGGGGCGTAGCCAGAAATTTTTTCGGGGGGGGGGGGGGGGGGTCCAATCATACTTTATGTATGTTTGTGCGTGCGTTTGTATGTGTGCGTGTACATATACGCAAGCAAAATTGAAAATTTTCGGTGAGGGTTTGAACCCCCCCCCCCTTGGCTACGCCCCTGTATAGTATGATGCTGACCAAGCGAGCTGTCGAAACAACCAAAGCGACATTCGAATAAGCGAACACGGTGCGCGATCAGGCGTCGATATTATTCGAAATGAAACACGCCTCTGCAAGAAACATGCATCGTCGAAGTGGGCATGAAATATTTGTTTATTTTTTGTTTGCGTATATCATTATGCTGTCAAAGGGAGCTCTAAAAAAATCCAAGGCGACATTAAACTTGCGATCCGACGTTGTTATCATTCGATGCAAACCTCGGCAAAAGTGAAACTCCCACGAAACTGAACACTGCGCATTGCGATGCAGCCAGTGACTCAACAGGGCAGATGTAAATTTATGCTCTTCACACTGAGCTCATAATAAATTTAAAGCCGCACGACAAACTTGGCATCCAAGCAATTGAAAAGTTATCAATAGAAAACGCACGCGAAAGCGTGCTGGATGGTTGCTGACAGCTCCGAGTATACACGACTGCCCCAACGAATGTGCGTTTTACCGGTAACATAATTACAGAACTCGCGCAGTCACCTCCCTACTCATGTCAAAGAAATGTGCCCGTTCAGCATCTGCACGCACGTATCGCTCGCACAAACAGCATCGCCCTTGACGACCTGCTCGGTCCCGAAAAGGTGGTCGATCAACCGTCCTCCTCTGGTAAGATTCCCACCGTTAAAACGTTTTTTTCCATCTCTGGGATCTTTCTAAACCTTCAGAGCAAGCGACACGTGAAGCTGCACGTGCACGGCGAGCAGAGAGCAGCGCGTGCAGGGTGCCTGAACGTGCGGAGACAGCGCAGTCAAAAGGCAGGCGCGGAGAGGGGAGCGACCGGTTTTCGCTAGAAAGGCGGCGAAACGCGTGCGCCGCAGCGCCCCCTGGCCGAGCTTGGGAGGCCTATACCGCTCAGATAAAACGCAATTAAAGATTGCAAAGTACAGAAACCAATGTGTGGTACGCAGCAGGCAGTATACTGGCGAAGATCGTGTCTTCGCGGGTCCTCACCGCCTCGTAATCAGACAGTACTGCTATAAAATAAATGGGATGAGCCGTTCTAAAAAGACAGGGCGTGCAAACACGGACACGAGAGAGAAGTCAGGACACCACAAACGCGTTTTTAGAATGAATACTTACCAACTAGCTCAGCTCTCTGTTATTTTAAGGGATGAGCCGGCGAGATACGCCATGACGGTCTTTCCATTATGCCGTATATGGTGGATCTTGCTTTCTTCAACATGTCGTCATTAAATGTGTGAATTTACTCGCAACATGTTTCGGCATTACTAATTATTTTTGTCACCATTGTTTCTTCGAAGTGTTTGTACTTGGTTTAGCCAGCTCGCTTTAAGGATATATACGTGCTCAAAACCATGCATTCACTTTATGAATGCCCCACAAAGCTAATAGAGCCCCTTGCGAACGTTGATCTGTTCACTTGTCTCGCACTTGGTCGCACTAACATCCGCTCCCCAAATCTCCGCTCTCTGCGGGGAGCTTATTCGCGTCTTATAAAATGACTGACGCGAAGATTCTGCAGTTTGTGTGACTGATAGCAAGGGCCAAAGCTCGCGAAAGGACAGCCTGAGATCTGCGCTAAAGTGTACGTTGGATTATTTATATATAAAGAATATTGAATGAGATCGAAAAATGCCATAACAGGACGCTCTGCATGTGGTCACCTGCCAATTTGAAAACGATGGCAGATCAATTAGCTCAGGTTCATCCACTTGAAGGGTGGTCATGCGCTTGCCGATGAGCCGGTGTCTGATGTCTTGCCGATGAGCCGATGTCTGACGAACGATGCCTCTCTTGCTGTGCGCAGGTCCCCGGTCCCGTCGCATGAAGAAGCGCGAGAAGAAGGAAGAGAAGCGGCCGCGCACCGCCTTCACGGCCGACCAGCTGGCGCGCCTGAAGCAGGAGTTCCAGGAGAACCGCTACCTGACCGAGAAGCGCCGCCAGGACCTGGCGCGTGAGCTGCGCCTCAACGAGTCGCAGATCAAGATCTGGTTCCAGAACAAGCGAGCCAAGATCAAGAAGGCCTCGGGACAGCGGAACCCGCTCGCCCTCCAGCTCATGGCGCAAGGCCTGTACAACCACTCGACCTCGTCGCAACAGGGCGGCACCGGCGACGACGACTCCTCCTCGTGACACTGAGCCGTCATGCACGCGTCGCCGCTGGGACCAAGGGTCGCCCACGACGTCTCGAACGGTCGCCGTGTTTCGGTCGTGCTCGTGGCAACTGGTGCGGTGTGCACGCGTATACTTTAGCTGTGTGCTCAGTTTAGTGCAATAGTCAAGTATACACTGAAGAGTCCGCGTGGAAGCTTTGTGCGACGGTTCTCATTATACGGCTGTATGCTTAACAAGTTCGAATACGGGCAGAAGAGGATTTGAAAAGTCGTTGCGTGTTTAAATTACTTATCGTCCTAAATGTTATTCAGATTGTCTTCTATTAATCTCAGCTATAATTTTCGACATACCGGAAAACCGGGCAGCGGCGTAAACGATGAGGCGCGAGCCCTCGATTTTAGAATATCAAGAAGGATTATATATTTATGAGCACAGCTGGCCGAATGCGCGTGGCTCACTAAAGTGATAGCCTTCTCGTTAAAAGTGTCCGCGTATTTCAAGAAGCCCCAACCAGGCGTTACAAATCTCGGTCGTGTGGCTGTTTTCAAGCAAGAACTCTCGACTCGCATAAAAGAGTGGCAAAATTTAGGCACAATTATGTCTTGCGGCTAGAAAACAGTTGTTCGCGGAGTACACGCACCAGATGCAAAAGCACGGCCGAAGCGTCCGCCCATCATTTGAGCTCAACGCGAGCTCGCGGAATCCCTATGAACGGCGTCCACGTCATCAGCGCCGGCGGATAACGCTCGTAACAACGCTCTGCGATTACATCACTCGACGCCCTCGATGTGAATCTCAAAGGGTTATACGCCTTTGCAGGAGCGCTCCGCGAGCGCCTTGAATTTTGCACCAACGTATAGTTCGCCACGATTAGAGGGGCACGGAATATGCGCACGAACACAGCAGAGTTGTATTTGCAATGGCTTTTGAAACGCTTCCACTGCGGCCTGCAGCAAAGCATAGCTTCCACCGTGACTGTCTTGCAAGAGAAGATTGCAATTTGCACCTTGTCTAATTCACAACTGCACTCCGGACGAATCCCTCCTGCTGCGATAACCTCTGGCGGTGTGGTCCACCGGCGCAAGGCCATCGTCCATCTGAATGCACGTGACAGCGCTGTCTTCAAGACCTCGCTGGCTGCAACGACGTCCGAATATCGCATCCTCATCGATTCCCGAATGCAGCATCAAGTCACTCGGTTGTCCTCCTGGTGATGACGAGCGACGCGTGAGAGATGGCAAGGACCAAGTGCATCGGAAGGACGACGCGCTGTTGTGTTTGTCGTCGCCCCTGCTTTTCGGCTCTCGTCAGCTGCAGTCCTCGAGTGCTGGACGTTCGGAAAAATCGGTGACCCCCCCACAGTGCGGCCCCCCAAGAACGGCGACGAACAGTGGTGCGCGGTGACCGATAAACTGGCGCTGCGGCGCATATGTGTGCGCGTGTGTTGACATAGTCACCTGTACAGATACTCAAAAAAAGACTCGTTCGTGCAAAAGATGATCGCCGCCACGTTGGCGGCCTCTCGCTCTCCTTTCTGTGTTTCTGTACATAGACGCCTCCTGCTGTCCTTTCTTCTCACGCGGTCCTCGCACTGGCGGCAAGGACATCGTTTTATCTCACGAACGATATAGGACAAATACACATCCTACACTTCTCAATGGCCTCTTTTGTGTCCCTGCGTCCAGCCACACGCCACGCGCTGGACGGCCTTTCGCTCCATGAAGTCGGGCGTCCACTGCACATAGTTGCTGCACTGACTGCAAGTCATCGCAACACGATAGATATTGCATTCAACAGCAAAGGTCCGAGACAGGAAACCCTTAAAGGGACCGACAACCAATTTTTGTGATGCCATTTTCTTTAGCGCAACGGAAAGCTTGCCGGTGAGAGTGTAACGGTAACGTGGAAAACGCCGTGAAACATTTAATCATATCCGGGGTTTAACGTCCCAAAACCACGATATGATTTGAGAGACGCCGTAGTGAAGGGCTCCGGAAATTTCGACCACCTGGGGTTCTTTAACGTGCACCTAAATCTAAGCACACGAGCCTCAAACATTTTCGCCTCCATCGTGAAATATTTGCAATCAGATGTTTTCTATCCGCGGTGAATATGAAGTCGTAAACTCAAGTGAAAACCCCTGCTGCGAACAGTGAGCACGACAGCCGTTCGTGTTCGACCGTGGCGATTTGCTGCGCATGCGTGCACTCCGCGCGCATGCGCCGCGGCTCGACATGTTTCACATGGCTACCACGAAGGCAGCGAAGCTTCTCACTGTGCAACTCCTTTTACCTCGTAAGCAGTACAAAATAGAGCGGGGATAGATAATAATATACATACTCTAATTTTCAGGACTAATTATGGCGCGCATGACAGCATCAGACTATGTGACTACGTAGAGCAAACATTGATCGACTCCATAATCCAGCTTCAAGGCTCTTGCGCTAGGCTGCGCGACATACCGGTTTTCGTTACTTTTATACACGATTCAAAAATATAAATCGTATACTCGCAACGCGAAAAGGATGCTGGAATCTGTCACTATATTTCACTTTCTTTTCATTTTTACCAGGTTCTAATCACACGTTGTGACCAGCTGTCGGTCCCTTTAAAATGTGAGGATGATGGAGAAAAATAAAAGGAAGAAAACATTTGATCATCGTATTCAACGTGAGACCGTGGCGCAAGCTCTAGAAGGCATGTCTGTATAAGACATGTATATCTATAAACAAACTATACACACGCTTGATATACGTAGAACCAATCAAATACATTTTTGTGAGTGTAAAAAGCAACAACCACATCCGTTGGAGAAATTATAAGCATACTGAAAATAAAGGAGTCCGAAAAAAAAGGAGGAAAAACAACTACTTTCATTAAAACTAAGAGTAAGAAATACGAGAAGTTTAGGAATAGCAGTATCAGCGGATATTAATTATTATGTAGATATACGTATATTGCACAATGCAAAAGGTCGACTGTCCTCTCACGTTATAAATTATTTAAATGCCAACAACCACATCAGTTGGCGAAATTATAAGTGTAACTTAAAAGAGAGTCCGAAAAAAAAAGGACAAAAGAAAACTACTTTCATAAAAATAAGTGCAACAAAGTGTCTAGAAATCGCAATATTAGTGGATATTTAATCATTATATAGCAGCACGTATACAGTGTACAATGCAAATGCAAAAGGCAGACATGCCCATCCCGTGACTAAACAATGCGCACATACAGTGGAACGAAAAACAATTCGTTACCTGCAACGAGAAGTCCAAACTTCCTGCCGGCGACACAGAAGGGCGCAGCGAACCGGAACGTTTGTGTTCTGGAGTAATATGCAAAAACAGCAACATAAGAAACCGTGCTTGACAGCAACGAACAAAAGAAAAAAAAAGGAAACGCTTGTTGACCTTTTGATGAGTTAGACGCTAATGGAAGTGTAGCGTGATTTCACATAAGGCCGTCATGCACTGGCGACCACATTGTGCACATATAGGGGGACACAAGAACTACAAATTTCCTGCCAGAGAATTCGACGACGCAATTTCGTCTTGTCCGTGGCTTCAGAGTTTCTCAGGGAACATCGCCTGTGGAAAGGTAGGCACATATGCAGTGAAACAGAGCCGGGGTACTCCGGCATGCCAGGCTGAACCGAACACATTCACATATCGAAACTCATGTTCAACGTGTATATATATATATATATATATATATATATATATATAAAGAGAGAGAGAGAGAGAGAGAGAGACACAGAGATATAAAGTGTTTGAGGCTTTTCTTTTTTTAATTATTTAAGGCTCAATTATTTAAGGCTCAGTTCGCATATGAACCACGTATTCCTATCATGAGCTGAACTATTTGATTTCAGAGTTGTACGTTTAATTTCGCACCTTTTTAAATGTGACACAGCAGTCTTCGGAAACATATAACCAAGTTTGGCGTGATCGCCTGTATCGCTATACCCTCTCCTGTGAAATTGGGCCATAAAAGCACCAGAACGGATAATTGGGCGAGTTGGTGTGCTTCCATCACGTGTTTGTCGTTCCTTAGCTTGTCCTCGTTTTTATCGCTGTTTATTTCGGCCAAGATAGAAGCTATATAAAAGCAATCTGCGGACTTTCAAAAATTATGAAAGACAAAGATGTCAGCCTCACAACTAAAACCTATCTGGTTAACGCCATGGGCTATCCCGAGGTAGCAGGTGCGAGTAGTGGACATTACGGAAATATGAAAGAAGAAAGCTAGATTACTGTGATCTATGGTGCTGGCGAAGGGTCTCCATAAATCCATGGACTGCCGAATGGGCAAATACCTCGGTCATGAAATATATGAATCCCTGAATGTTCTTCCGAAGCAAAGCTAAGGAAACTAAAGCTGTCTTATTTTACCCATGTTATGCGAGCTATAGATATGTGTTTGTTCAATGGAGCGAAAAATAATTCTAGCCAAAGCGGAACGAAGAGAGGACGCCTATGAGGCACGTAGCCGAATTTTTTTCGGGGGGGGGGGGGGGGGGCACTTGCTGAAGGCCTTGACTATTTGAGAAAAACGCCTATTTTCATTATTTATTTTCGGTAAAGCACCCCCCTCCATCAAAATCTCGGAGTGGGAGGTGGGTGCTAGGCTCCCCCCCCCCCCCCCCCCCTCGCTACGGTCCTGCCGCCTATATATGCACAAGATGGTTAGATGATGTTCTAGAGGACACAGGGCAGCATCTACGTGAGTTTAGAGAATTTGTGCTAAACAATCCCAGGCTCACGCTATCGCTAAATACTCGAAGGCGAAAGCCTGAGTGCCGTTGTATTAGATACTAAAACGTCCTGTCAGAATCCGACGAGGCTTTTGGCTCGCCGTGCCTCATTTCGAGCTTGTAGCCTCCCCTGGCGTTGCATATTCAAGCGAACGCCGCTTTATTCAGTAAATCAAACGCCGCAACCAGGAAGTGAACGTGCTGCTCGCGCGGATATGGGATACTTCTTGCTTCATTTCTCTCACGCTGGCTTTTCGTTCAAGGTCACGTTCGCATGAGACATATAAGGCTTTCGCCTTAATAAGTTTCAGTAGGGTTCATATACTTAAGGTGTCACAAACAGTCGCAGTAAATTCCCAACCTTCTCCCCACTCCCTCTTGACTCCAGAGCAGAGCCGCCACTAAACCTTGTATATATATATACTGTATATAAAATCGTGTTTTGCTGTAAGAAAAGGAGTCGTCTCCATTCTTGAGAGATAGCAGCAACCACGACGAGGCAAGGCAGCTACGGACAACCTTCCACTCCCTTCAGGAACTGACATAATCCCCTTCTTACATTTCCTCTCGCATTGATCATGCATATATGTAGGAACTTTCGCATCATCATTCGGCAGAGCCGACAAGAACCCCCTTGCGTCAAGGTAAAAGTGGAGGTAGCTCTCTAGAGAAGAAGAGAAGGAGAAGGAGATAAAGAAAAGGCAGGGATGTTAACGAGTCTAGAAGGACCGGTATGCTACCCTACACTGGGGAAGGGATGGAGCTCTCTAGACGTGTTGCAAAAGGTCTCCACCCTTCGTTCGCACGCTTTCCTGACCCCGAAAACCTTTTGAGGTACTCTCCTGCCGAAAGCTTGAGTTCGTCAAGCACCGTTTGCTTGATTACCTGGTAATCCTTATGCTCTGTTGGGCCAAGCCGCGTGGACAAAAAGGGGACCCTCTCCGAACGGAAAAACAAATCGTCCCCAAAACTCCCCCGGTACCTCGTGCGCTTCTATAGGGCACTCTCCACGGACTCGAACCCGACTGGTGCTTCAGCCTCTGTCGGAAATTTGGGTAGCACCCCCGCGAGGACCTTCGAATAGCGCCTCAGTTCGCTACACGGATCTCGCCTGCCGAACTCAGGTTCGCTCCCCCGAGAGCTGGGATCATCTAACGCCCACTGGCATTGCAAAGTACACAGGCCTATAGCACTTCGCCTGCAACGAAATGCGACCGCAACGGCCGGGATCGAATCCACGTCTTTCGGGGCAGCAGCCGAGCACCAGGCCATCGCGGAAGCCTAACTTCTGTAAAAAAAAAAAAAAAAAAAAAAAAAACGGCAGATCCCGCACTGTGGGAATCGATGTAATGCGAAGCAGCCGGCAAAGAGCTGCTACATGGCCTTGTTCGTCTTTGAGGCAAATGAAGTCATTCATGCCATGGCATCTATAGTTCACTATATATCGCATGTTTGCCATGCATGCATGCATGTCCAATCCGGTATATACCATGCTAATGAAACGTGTATTCTGGAATATACGATGCATGACCTGTCATTTATGTTCATCACGCACTCATGTCATGCCATACCAATTTTGGTATATATCCAGTTAACAAACGGGCGAAGGCGCACTATGAGCGTGGCATGTATATCATGTCGTATACATGACATGCATGTCATCGTTTTCATGTTGCCAGCTCTCATTTACGTCGCGATACAGCCGCATCGCGCAGTACCAATTTTGGTGTATATCAAGTGAGCGAAAGAGCAGCGATTGTACAATGAGCGTGGTATGTAAATCCTGTCGTAAAGTATATGCATATCATGATTTTCAAGTTACCACCTGTCATTTATGTTTGCCATACAGTCACGTCACGCAATACCAATTATGGTGTATATCAAGCAAGCTAAACGGCCTCGAGTACGCCATAAGCGTGGCATGTAAAAGATGTCGTACATGACTTGCATGTCATGATTTTCATGTTGCCACCTCTCATTTACGTTTGTCATGCAGTCGTGTCGCGCAATACCTATTTTGGTGTATATCACGCGAGCGAAACGGCAGCGATCGGACAATGAGCGTGGCACGTAAATCATGCCGTAAATCATATGCATATCATGATTTTCAAGTTCACTGATTTGCTTTCATCATACACTATCGTCGCGCAATACCAGTATTGGTGTAAATCAAGCGAGCCAAATGGCCGCGAGGGCACCATGAGCGTGGCATGTAAAGCATGTCGTACATGACTTGCATGTCATGATTTTCACGTTACCACTTCTAATTTACGTTCATCATACAGTCTCGTCGCGCAATACCAGTTTTGGTTTATATGAAGCGAGCCAAGTGGCCGCGAGGGCACCATGAGCGTGGCATGTAAATCATGTCGTACATGACTTGCATGTCATGATGTTCCCGTTATCACCACTGATTTATGTTCATCACACAGCACCGTCGCGCAATACCAATTTCAGTGTATATCAAGCGAGCCAAATGGCCGCGAGGGCACCATGAGTGTGGCATGTCAGTCATGTCGTACATGACTTGCATATCATGATTTTCCCGTTACCGCCACTGATTTACGTTCATCACACAGCATCGTCGCGCAATGCCAATTTTGGTGTATATCAAGCGAGCCAAATGGCCGCGAGGGCACCATGAGCGTGGCATGTAAATCATGTCGCACATGCCATGTATGCCATGATTTTCATGTTACCATGTGCCAGTTATGTTTCTCACAGAGAAATGTCTCGTCTTACCAGTTCTGGTATGTATCCATTCATTTAAACGGCCGCGAGTGCCCCGGGACCATATAATGTATATCATGCTGTACATGACATGCGTGTCATGATTTGCACTTTAGGACCTGTCATTATGTTTGTCATACACTCTTGTCACGCGGTACCAATTTTGGTATATATCAAATTAACGAGACGGCCGCAAGAGCCCCGAGACCGTGGCATGTAAATCATGCTGTTCATGACATGCATGTCATGGTTTTCATATTATGACCTGTCATTTATGTTCGTAATACGGTTATGTTGGGTCATACCAATTTTGGTATATATCCCGTTAACGAAACGGCCAGGAGAGCACAAAGTCGTAGGCGGCTAGATAGATAGATAGATACGCTCAAAGTCGCAGAAGTTCGCTAAGAAATGCTTCGCATTTAAAACGCAAGCCAACAGCACGTTATGCATTCCTGCAACAAACCATGAAAAGGTAATCGTGACACATAGTTGGCAAAAGGTAACGCGCAAAAAGTGCAGTATTTTAGAGGCGAAGCATCTTATAGGACCTAGCGTTGTCGTCGAGTCTCACTGTCCGCTGTCACGGTATATATAGAAAACCGTTGTTATAGTCGAAACATATGTGTGTATGTTGCGATTACGATTATGATTATAAAGTCTCAGATAAAAGTCATATGCAGCACTCAAAACACTCCTGAAATATGTTAATAAAAATTAAATCGAATAATATAATAATTAAAGGCACTATGTTCCTGAAATCGACAAATCTGGCTATCACAATTCTGAAGAATGTGCACAGTGGGATGTGGAAGGTGTCGTGCCTGACAGGTTGTCTTCAACGAGAAACCCTGAAGAAATGCTTTCGTAAGAGCTTGAGTCGGAGACAACTTTAGAAGTCCGCGGCATTTCCTCCTCAAAGGCGAAAAATATGTGTGTATGTTGCGATTACGATTACGATTACCAAACAAAGCACAAGCACAAACCCTTTATACCAGTCGGTGACTTCAACGTAGACATTATATGGACAGCGACTGGATTATGCAGTATATGATGTCTCGACACGCTCTACGATGCATTTCATATGACTGGAAACAACCAACAACCACCCAAAGAACATGCATTATTTACCAACTTTAGATTAGATCCACTCAAAGAACCATTTGCTCTCCATTTCACAGACCAGAAAGCAGTAATAATGAAGGGAAAACGGAATCCAGAACTCAAGACAAGAGGATTAAAATAGAAGAGCAGAGGAATTAAGTAAATATATTTGTATATTTATACACTTTATGTCGCTTAATTTACATTCGCAGTGGCAACGCGCGGGTGACCCGGTGCTTCGCTATTCGTCATGATTCCCATTAGTGGAGACGCGGTAATTTTTGAGAGCTCATTTTAGTAAATTCGACCGATTTTTTTTTTTCGTTATTGCTTTTCAAGCAATATTAATGTTGAAAAGACAGAGATAAAGGTTAAGCAAAGGCAGGGAGGTTAATTGAAATACCAGTTTGCTACCCAGCACTAGGGAAGGGAAAGGTAAGACATAAAGGTAAGAAAGAAAAGAATGAGAGAGGGTTACAAAATACAAATATTGACAGTGAAAAACATCAGGAAAGTTATGATGAACCACAGATTGAAAGCGTCTAAAATCTTCAAGGATTCAGGTCACATAAAATCCATGTGCAGGACACATACGGTTTTCAGGGAAATAAGGTATAGCCTACTTTTTGGTCGCTGAAATCAAAACCTGAAAAGTACCCAACGCCCAACCGAGCAAGGAACCCTGCACGTCGACGGTGTCTTTCTATTATTATATTTTTTTTCTGTACGGTCACTGTCAACTCAACGTGACGAGACTAGAGGTAAGCGAGGGCGCGCCACACATGCAAGCACGTCAATGGAACGTAGGTTTATGTTAATTATTACTTTACGTCGCTACAGTACCTTACTGCAATCCATGTGGAACTTCACGCATCCACAGAGAAAAAACATTCAAGGGAGTGTCTAGCGTTACGTCTAGACGTAGCAGTACGAGCCGTTGCAGTTACGTCTGGACGTAAGAATAACGAGTCTTAAAAGTTACGTCCAGCGTGGCAATACAAATACAGCCCGTTAAACCTACCGAACCGATTGGCCTCAGTGGCGCAGCGGCTAGCGTATCGTGCTCGGAACTGCGAGGACGTTGGTTCGAACCTCGCTGCTGCTGTAACTTTTTTTTTTGTCTCAAGTGTTGCTGAAGTCTGTTGCCAGAGAAGCGCGACGCGGCTCTTGGGTTACGTACGCCTCCGCCTGCCCCGAAGGGGCAGGCTGCGCGGGCTAAACAGCGCGTGGCCGCGACAGCGGCCAATAGCGCGTGACCGTGACCCTGCCAACCGGCCATTGAGCGTTAGCGAAATGGCCGCACTCGCGAAGCGAGGGCGAAGCCACGATTAGGTTACCGCGCCCGAAGGGCGCAGAGGGCCTTCACTGAGCAACAGGAAAATAATGTACTCACGTTTGTGGAAAGCCACACGAATAGAGTCCCTAGATTTTCCCTGCTCTTCAACAGGGAAAAATCTAGGGACTTTAGTCTGGACGTAACGATAGCAGTGACTACAGTTACGTCTGGACGTAACCCTAGCAACAGCCAACATTCAACTGCAGCTCCGCGTCGCGGACACCGATGAAACAGCGAGGCTGGTGGCGTACCCTTCGTCAGGCTAACGCATTTCTATGTTTTGCAAGTCTTTCAGATATGTTGTACCACTGCTCTTTATTAAACTCTCCTAGTTAATCTTTGAGATGGTAGTATAGTTTTATTGCATCTTGACCATACCATTCCTATACACAGGTTTACAAAGAAGCCTTCGCTTGAGATGCTCCGATATCTTTTATCACTGCTCTTTAATAAACACTCTTCTTTAAGCTTTGAGGTGGCAGCCACCTCCTTTTATAACCACAAAGTATCACGTCGGACATCGGTGTAGCTGTGGTAGAGCACTGCACGGGCCCGGGCCGGGCCGGGCCGTCCGAAGCGTTTTCCGGCGGGCCCGGGCTGGGCTCGGGCTTGAAAGTGCGGGCCCGGGCCGGGCCCGGGCCCGGGCTTGAGGCTGCGGGCCGGGCCGGACTCGGACCCGCTCATTAAAAGGCGTAAGTCGGGCCTTCGAGCACACGCTAATGTTATGCATTGCATGGTCTAAGGTATACTGTGCCAAGCTGAAGTGACACGTATATATATATATATATATTTATATATAAAAAGAGGGTTAAGCGTGTTATTGCTCCGCGGTGCCTGCAGGCCCGCATTTTGAAAGACTCGAGGAAAGAGCGCCGCACCGAGCAGCTGCTCAGAGTTCGAGCGCTTCGCTAGAGACTGAGAAAATGATGCTGTGATGGAATGAAAACATACAGGTTTCAAAGCGACCAATCTGTGGAACAACAGCGGTTATTCGTTGCTCCATCTTTAGCTGAATAGTCGAGTTTTAACCAGAGCCATCTGGCACTATCTATCTATCTATCTATCTATCTATCTATCTATCTATCTATCTATCTATCTATCTATCTATCTATCTATCTATCTATCTATCTATCTATCTATCTATCTATCTATCTATATATATATATATATATATATATATATATATACCGGGTGTCCCAGCTATCTTTAGCCAAGGGTTTAAAAATACAATATTAGAGGCAGGCGAGTGAAATCACTTCCAAATTACTAACAGCCACCTTGCGCACTACAGACAATTTTTTGTTTGGTAATTAACTAATTTGTTAATTAGGAATATTTAATTAAATTGCTAAATATTGACTGTAGGCAAAAAATACGGCTTGCAAAGTTCGAGGGCGTCTTCAGAAACCCCAATTCCATTATTTGCGATAAAGAAAGTCTCCCGTATACCATTTTTTCCAAGCTGCAAAGAAAGCCCGCGAAATACAAAAAGAACCACGTGACTAGCGCATTCACCCGCTGCGAGAATGCTGCCCTCAGCCGTGGTTTGAGAGAACGAAATCAGCTGCGGCCACGACTCGCCGGCTCCGTTGCAGCGGTAGGCCGATAAGTCGACGGTGGTTTTTTTGGCCCGCGCCAGCTAGTTGGCGCGCGTGACGGTGCAAGTTGTAGCGAGCGCGGGCAAAGAAACCACCGTCAACTTATCAGCCTACCGCCTCAACGGAGCCGCCGAGTCGCGGCCGCAGCTGATTTCGTTCTCTCAAAGCACGGCTGAGGGCAGCATTCTCGCGGCGGGCGAATGCGCTAGTCACGTGGTTCTTTTTGTATTTCGCGGGCTTTCTTTGCAGCTTCGAAAAAATGATATACGTGAGACTTTCTTTATCGCAAATAATGGAACTGGGGTTTCTGAAGACGCCCTCGAATTTTGCAAGCCGCATTTCTTGCCTACAGTCAATATTTAGCAATTTAATTAAATAATCTTAATTAACAAATTAGTTCATTACCAAACAAAAAATTGTCTGTAGTGCGCAAGGTGACTGTCAGTAATTTGCAAGTGATTTCACTCACCTGCTTCTAATATTGTATTTTTAAACCCTTGGCTAAAGATAGCTGGGACACCCGGTATATATATATATATATATATATATATATATATATATATATATATATATATATATATATATATATATCGTAATGAACAGAGACGGACACAGCACCCGTTCCTGGGCCAGCTGTTCTCTTGTCCGCTTCTTCCTTCTCTACCTCCCGCATGCTGCCCGCACGCCCGAAGCCCAGCGTCGTTCTTGGTCATCACACTCGGCCATGACTGCTGGTGCGGTTGGCTGACGACAATGTCTCTGGTGGGCGGCACTGACTGTTTCGGAGTGGCCGGACTCGGCAACGCTGGAACTTCGTCTGGAAATTTGTTAAATATAGTTCCGCTGGCCGAAACTGGCTATGTCTCCGTGGTCGTTCGCTATGTTGTTCTAGACGCTTGGGCTTGGCTTGAACTTTTGCCGATGACGACTCTGGGGGACGACATTGACTGTGTCGTGGTGGTCTACGACCTCGGCCACGCTGCGACTTGGCAGGGAAAGCTGTCTTATTTTCCTCTGGTGGACGGAGTTGGCAGTTTCGCGGCAGTCGAAGTTTTGTGACATGATGCGGCTTGGCGAAGAGTTCTCTCGGCGACAATTCTGGCCGGCGACTCTGACTGGACAGGCATGGTCGCAGGTGCATCGCGCAAGGCTGGCCTTTGCGCCACCTTTTCGACAACAGGGTAGGAAATGATGGATCTGGTAACGCAACGTGCAGCACCAAGCGCGACCGTCTGCGCATTTTGCAGCGGGTCGAGGGGCGTCTGAGTGTCCTTCTAGACGTCTGCGTCAACGTGGAGTTAGGCTTCTGCGCTGACCTGCGACGTGGCTTGTGCTTTTCCAGCGTTGTCACTTGGTGGCTCCCTGACGTTCTCAAGCTGCAGTAATTCGTGAAGCCGCGCTGCGTGCAGCCGGAACATCCTCGTCACAAGCCGTTCCAAAAGCAACAGACTTGTGCTGCGCGGGCAGGTCATCAATGAGGACGATCTCAGACGTGTCAAATGCCTTGGTGTCTCCTGGAGAGACGTCTTTTATCGAGTTGGTAGCGCTCTCTCGTTCAGCCAGTGAATGCTTCAAAGCGTGCAGATCCGCCTCCGTCTGGTCAGGGAGGATCTTGGTGAAATGCGCGGGCATGTGCGTTTCATTACGTTCTAAAACGTCCAGCACGATGCGGGCCGGTGCCTCCAAGTGCTCAGGCGATAGCGACCAAGGGGGCAGCTTTTCCGACAGATAGGGATACGAAATGCTTTCGGCCATTGGCAGGGATGTTATGGCGTCGGATACCGAGGCAGCGTCACAGCGTGGCGTCAGTCCGGAGTTAGTACCAGGCCAGGCTGCGTAGCTGTCTGCCGGTGAGCTGCAGTTCGCAGTTGCAGCCTCGAGGTGGTACCCTCCTGAGCTCCGTCCTCGGTGGATGTCGAGTTGGGCTCACTGGAGCCGCAGGGAACCCGGCCGAAAGCGGCAATCAGAGCTGCACACCATCCTGGCCAGGGCTGCTGCCTCACGCCTTCGTACCTGTGCCAGGCCGCGGCACCGTCCCGAAGGCGCTCTACCGCCACGGCCCATTTCTGCGGTTCCGTCCAGGCCTCGTGAGCCCCGATATCGTTGACGGTCGCCACCCAATTGTCGGCATCGTCCTGCAAGCCATTGAACTCTGGTAGTTCGCAAACTGCCGCTGCCGGTGGTGGTGGGACGGGAGGCGCAAATCCCGAGTGAGCTGACGCCAAGGGGCCCAGTTGGTGTGAGAGCTGTGCGAGGACACAACTGAGCTCTCTGCGGTTCTCTGCTGAGCTAGATTCAATGTCTTGCGACGCGGCCGCAGCCAACAGAGCATTCATGGCGCAGAATGGTGGTACAGCGGCAGGACATAGCTCGGAGCTCCGCGCTATCAAGACGTTGATCTCGAGGCGGAGTCGCGCGATGGTACGCCTCAAATGCGCGGCGCTATCTGATGATCCGCATGCGGAGCCAGTGGCAATGTTTGACAAGTCGGAGGTGGTGGTTGTGCTCACTGTGGCGGGATCCGGATCAGAGGGAGCTTGGACAGCATCCCTAAGCAGCTCAGGTGCCGACGGAGTCCTGAGCAAGAGGATGTCGCCCCGGGAAGCGTTAACAGCGTTCCCGGGCAACAGGAAGCCGCGCTCTGTCTTCGAGGCGCTGGGGTAAGCCTGCCCTGTGGCCACCGAGGAGGCCTGGACGCCGTCCTCGAATGGTGGCACAGGTGCTGCCGGCAGTAGTATGGACACGGGCTCCATGATCGTGGGCGGTGCTTGGATGTCAGGTCTGCAGCGCCGATGAGCCACGAGGACGCACTCACGGTTCGACGCACGAGGACGCACTCACGGTGATGGGTAGCTGTAGCAGCGGTCGGGCCATGGTGTCCATAACCGAGGAAGCGTGGACGGCGTTCCTAGGATGGGGAGACCCGCGCTGCCGACGACGCGCGATGACAGGTGGCTTCAGCTGCAAGATTCGGCTTGCGTTGTAGGCTGCACCATTGTAATGAACAGAGACGGACACAGCACCCGTTCCTGGGCCAGCTGTTTGTTTGTTTGTTTGTTTGTAGCCTGCTAATTCTGGCACATACCCACTCTGGGGGATTGGCCAAGAAAAATTATTGTAACAACGGATGATAATTACGGTAATTTTTTTTTACCTCCCTATTACTAAAGTAGAAAAAAAAACGCGAAGATACAGAGCAATCTAATTACAAAAGGTAATATAGCCTATGAAGGATAATTATATTAATTACAATTTTGAGCCGACCAGACAGCTGAGTTTACCTGACCCGACCAATTTTGGCTCTATGACTTACTTTTAATCACATTTTATAATTATGTCGCGAGTACTTTTCCAGTATTTCTTAGACCTTATATTGGAATACGTTTAGTTGCTAAGATGAAATTACACACAGCATCAAAAATTTCTCTATGACAATGTCCCAAAACAGAGGCACCAAAATTCAGAACATTTTCCGCGGTTAAATTTAAACCAATCGTTGAAAATGGCATAACCAGAAGTCTTTTCCTAATTATTGAATAGTTGCGGCATGATATAAAATAATGTTCAATAGATTCTGTTTCTTCGCAAAATGGGCAAAGGGGTGATATCGCCAAACCAGCTCTGTGCAAATATAAGTTTAATGGGGGGACACGGCATCTAAATTTGGAAATAATAACCTCAAACTTTCTAGATTGACTCCACTTAGGTTGCCATGGAAATTTAAGGTGTTGATATTCTGTCCATTTAGTTATCGTTTCCATCATATCTGTACAAATTGCTAATTTTCTATATCTGATCGCTGTGATGTATTCTACTTCTGGGAGTACCGAAATTATTGGTCCATCGAGGGAAGCCCGGGCTAAAGAATCGGCCAATTCATTTAATTGTATCCCGCAGTGACCTGGTACCCACAATAATTTCAGAAGTTTCAGCTGTGGCGGAACTAATGCGCGCAAAGTCATGAGGGCTCGTGAGTGTTCTGAAGCTGTAAGTGCTGTGCATACCGAAAGAGAATCTGTTATTATGATTGCACTATTTTCAGTTGAAGGCAGTTTTCGAAGCGCCAAAATAATAGCCAAGAGCTCAGCCTCAAAAACAGGCGTAAAATCTGGCAGCCTCACTGAGAATGACCAGCCAAGCAAATCGGAAGCAATTCCTACGCCTGCCTTTTGATTATTCACAGAAGCATCTGTGGCTATTATGTTTTTTGTTTCTACATGAACCAAGTAATCTTTTAACCTGTTATTCAAAAATCGGAGTGATTGGAACTTAGATTTTGGGGGGAAAATTTCATCATATTCTATCGTAATATTGCTATGTGAGCCATTAGTTTCAATTATCGTTCTAATATCTACCTTAATGCTGTCCAGTTTCTTTTGTACAAAAATTATTTGGGGTGTATGAAATCGTGGCCAATGGGCAAGAAAGAAGGAGTCGGGGTCTCTGATAAAGGCGTATTCAGATCTTCTAGCTGGTAAGCTGTAAAATTTTAAAAAAGTTTGCACCGTTAAGATGTGGAATCGACAAAGAAGCGTTGGAAGGCGTGCTTCTTGATACATAACATTAATGGCCACAAACTTCGGGAGTCCCAGACACATTCGCAGCGCTTCACGCTCCAATAAAACTAAAGGCTTTGTTTTATAAGCAGGGCCGCCCGAAAATAATATGCACCCAAATTCCAATATTGGGCGCATGTACATTTTGTACAACATTATCAAGGTGTCTCTACGTAACCCATATTTCCGGTTACTCAGCCTACGCAATAAGCCTAACGCTCGTTGTGCCTTTGCTGCTATATATTCTATGTGTGGACTCCAATTAAGTCTTTCATTATATATCATGCCCAAATATTTGATAGAATCCACTTGTGGAATGGGATCCTGTTTATATAATACGGAAATTGAAATTGAATCTGCTAGGGGAAACACCAAGAGCGCACTTTTACTGATGTTTAACGACAATGAAATCGACTGCAGCCAAATTTCTATGGTATTAAGATACCTTTGCAATTTTTGATGTAATGAGTAAATATCACAGTCTGCTGCGAAAAACGCGATATCGTCTGCATAAATGTAGACATTGACGTCCTGGTCATTTGGAATAGAGCTCATCAGTACATTGAATAATACCGGAGATAGGACTGCCCCTTGAGGAACTCCGCGTTTCTGTTTGAATTTTGATGAACAACAGCCATCCTTAACACAATAAAATTCCCTTGATTTTAAAAATTCTGCTACCCACTCAATAATATATTGTGGAAAATTTAAGCTCTGTAGTGTATTCAGTAAAATGGAGTGCTCGACGCTATCATAAGCTTTAGCTATGTCAAGTGTGACAAGAGCAGCGTAATGTCTTCTTTTTCGGGCAAGCCGTATTCGACTCTCTAAATCAGCGTGAGCACACCAAATTGAACAATCATTACGAAAACCGATTTGGTTTGGTTTTAATATTGACTTGTCTGCCATCCAGATATTTATCCTGTCATTTAGGACCCTCTCTATAAGCTTGATCATATTAGACGTTAGAGAGATGGGTCTGATATTTTCTGTGTTAAAACCTAATCCTTGCTTTTTTAGTATAGGAATTACCTTGGCTATTTTCCAGTCATACGGTATCCAGGCGTTTTTTAAAGAATAGTTTATCAAATTGAGGACGTCATCAGGTGATAATTTGTATAAAATTTTAAGCATAGGTACTGTAATTCCATCAGGACCAGGAGCAGACGAAGGTAAATATCTAATCACGTTTGACACTTCGGACAGTGTCACTTTTTCAAAGTTAGCCGCTATGGTAGATTTTTGCCACTTGTTCTGCACAGTCGAAGAGAATCTACTTTCTAGGCCTTTACCAATTGACTCTAAAGATTTTGTCATTTCTTCCGATGAGAGATTTTCATAATCAGTATTTACTGGAGACGATATGATTTTGCGAGATCTCATATAACGAAAGAACGCTTTTTTATTTTTAGGTTTGGAAAGAAAATCAAAATGTCTTTTGTCATACTCTTCTTTAGCTTGGGCCACCGTGCGTTTAAATCCAGCAGCAATGAACTTGTAGTCTGACCAATTTCTGGGGGACTGGTTATGAATTAGCTGCTTCCAAGCTGCCTTTCGTCGTCTGTGATCACGTGAGCAATCTGAATTCCACCATGGACTATAAGGTACCCTCTTGGCCGATTCAATAGTAAACTCTGCTTTTTTATATGTTCTTTTAATTACAGCGCTTAATTTCATAGCTTTAGTTTCATCACTGTCTTCAGAGGGAGATGCTAAAGCTGCCTTTAGGTCATTTTTAAATTTTGAATAATTTATAAAAACTCGGACGTGAGAACATGATGGCGTTATGGGGTAATCAATCTCAAACATTATGGGCAGGTGGTCACTATTGGTGGCACAGTCCAGGGCTGTCCACGAAGTGCTAGAAATTGTCGAGCTAACAAAACTCAAATCTAAGGCAGAGCGGGATCGATCTCGGATAAATGTGGGAGTTCTAGCATTGAGGCACGATAAATTGTTGTCTATTGACCAGTCCCACAATCGTTGGCCACATTGATCTGTTCTAAAACCCCAACAGGTGTGGTGGGAATTAAAATCTCCAACCAGAATTTTTTCTTTACACCATGAATGGACTGCCACATCTAAACTTCGCGTGTCTTGTACGCCCACAGGAAAGTAGACGTTTACTAGAGAGAATGGTGAGCATCCTGGCAAGGTGATGTCTAAGGCAAAAATTTCGCATTCTGGGGACATACTTTTGTACGAAATTTTGGCCTTTAAACTAATTTTATTACTGATAAAGAATGCTAAACCTCCGCCTTTGGCCGGACGGTCTAGTCGAAACGATCTGAAGTTGGTTAAGTGAAACGAATGATGTGCGGAAAGCCAAGTTTCTTGCACTGCAATAATGTCTGGATTGAATTTAGAAGACAAATACAACAAATCTGTTATAGCTGAGTGAACAGATCGGCAGTTCCAATGCAGAATTTTCAGGGACCCTATGGTTTCGACAGAATTGAGTCGGCGACAGCCTTATCTAGAATACTTTCTTTTAGAAAATCGCTTTTCGAGAGGTTCTCCTTCTGGTATTTTTTGCTTTTCGAATGTTTTGGTGATCCAGCTTTTTTGGAGGTCGGGGATCTAGAACGCTTTAGAGATTTGAGGTCCATGTCCATATCATCTGAATCCTGATTATCATCCGGTATGACATCACTTTGCCTCTGGATGCTCCCTCGAGAGGACCCTGCAGGCTGTGCATTCGAAGCAGTGATCTCAGATTCAGCTTCACTTATTAGGGGTGTAAACTCAGCATTTTGGGAAGCTGTGCCCATATCCTTTGTCTTGTCGCATACGTGCGCCATCTGGTTAGCTATAATATGTGTCAAGGACTCACAAAGAGTGGTAGCGAGGCGTTGCATTGCCTTTTCCATAGCCTTATCAATCATGTCCGCAATGGACAGGGAAAGAGATGCTTCCATTGCTATGTTATGGCGGGCTGCTGCACCAGCGTACCCCTGAGTTCGAGCCTGAATTTCAGCAATGGCGTCTTTTCGAGCGCATCGTCTTCGATCAACAATTTCAAGGATTTGTATTTCCCGTGCCTTGGCCGAGCAATCTGGGTTATCAGCGCAGTGCGCTTCATGGCAAAGACAGCACTTTTCTTCATTACTTTTACATTCATTTGAATTGTGCGCCTCACCGCAAATTCGGCATCTGGGAGCTGATCTGCATCCTTTCATTGTGTGACCGTAGCGCCAGCACCTAAGACACTGTAGGGGACGAGGCGACAGTGGTTCAACTCTGTATATTAGAGGCCACGCCTTGATTTCAGTTGGGCGACTCGACCCGGCAAATGTAACGATCACTGACTCAGTTGGGACCTTATTCTTATCAATAACTCGTCCACACCTATAAACTGCGATCGCGCCTGCCTCAGAAAACATCTCTAGTACCTCAGCTGGAGTCATGTTGACATCGACTCCCCGAACAAGTCCTTTCACGCATGCTAGGTGGGTTGGAATAAAGGCGCTTACCGGATTGGTAGCGAACACCGAGCATTTGAGCAAGTCTCGAACACAGAGCTGGTCAGACGAGAAACAGAGAATGCCGCCCTTGCCGAACTGTCGGACCTCTGTGATGCTGTGGAAGTGAGCTGTAGCTGATCTCAACTCCGCCTGGATTACTTTTGGATTTTTCATCCGTATGACACCTTCGTTGTTTGGGACAAGGGCCACAGGCACCGATGTGATTCCATTACGTAGAAACAGGTCTACTGGTAGCTCCTGCGGAGGGAGAGAAGCAGACCAGAGGAAGGCCCCTGGTCCAGGTGAGGAAAACGGCATCTGTCTGGTCTTACTAGCCAGAAATGTACTCGCTAATCAATTCTCACACTAGAGAAACACCTATCAGAAAGGGAATTGAAGCCGCTACTCAAACTTTGGCCAAACCCTCAGAGTAGGCAATAGCAGGTAGAAGCCGGTCCGAACGCCGTTCTTTTGAGTTGGTTGGTTGGTTGATCCTAGAGGAATGGCACAACCCACCACGGGGGATCGGCCACGAATCGTGCGGCAGTAGGATGTGTGAGTGAAAAAAAAAAAAAAGGGGGGGGGGAGAAAAAAAAAATAAAGGATAATTCTCAAGAGATAATTTTAGGTAAGCGAAAATGTTATTTGTGTTCGCGGTTTCCCAATTGAATGCTAAAGAGATAGAAAAAAAAATGGAAGAGAAAGAGTTAGTTAAATAAAAGCATTAAATAAATAATGAACGATAAATGAAATAAATAAATCACCGGTGTGTACTAGAAATATTAGCATGGCAGTCTTTTTGATTCGTTTATATAGTTAATTACTGCCTCACATATGTCCCTGTTGCAGTGACCCAGTGCCGACGCCCCCAGGGAGAGTAATGCCGTTACGGAAAGCTCAAGCCCAAGTTTTCGGAAAGGAGGTTCAAGAAATCTTTGCCTTAGATGTTGATATCTGCGACATTCTGTGAAAAAATGCTCTATGGTTTCTGCTTGCGAACAATAACAACATTGAGGGGAAGGAACAAAACCAGGCCTGTGTAAGTAAAAATTTAAAGAGGGAATTCTGCATCGCAATCTAGTTAACGTAACTTCTAATTGTCTTGTGCCACACCATGAACTATGCCATGGAAACCTAAGGTGCTGAAAGTCTGCCCCGTTTAGAACAGAAGATCGTGTGTGTTCCTCTCGAATACAAAAATATCGAAATCGTGCGATAGTATTTTGGGAGGAGGGTCTTAGAACCTTCAAGACCGGGCCCTGAATTGATGCCGCCGCCAATGTGTCCGCTGCTTCATTTAGAGTTATTCCAGTATGACCTGGTACCCAAACCAAACGGACAATACGTACATGATTGGGCATATATGTATATAATTCTGACAGGCAGCTCGATGACTTTGGTACTGTCAAAGCTGTGCAAACTGACAAAGAGTCGGTCAATATAACCACTGAAGAAATAGATGCTGGGAGTTTGCGCAATGCCAGAATAATTGCCATTAATTCTGCCTGGAATATTGGCGTAAAATCGGGCAGTCGAAGAGAAAAGGACCAGTTTAAAGCTGTCGAATAAATGCCCACTCCTGCCTTCTCATCTGCAACGGAGGCATCTGTGGCTATGACTGAACTTATCCGTAGACTCTTAAGGTGGTCGCTCAACAAGCCGTTTAAATATCTAATAGGCAATAGTTTAGCATTTTTTGGAAATATATCATCAAATTCTATTATTGTTTTATGATTGAGTACACTTGGGAAACTTATTTCGCGCATTGTTACTTGTAACGGCTCCAACAGCTGCTGTACGAAAATTATTTGAGGGCGATGTAACCGAGACCACTCACAATCAAAAAATCTGGACGGTTCGCAAAGAAATATATATTGCGAGCGTCTCTGTGGGGAGGCATAGATGTTTAGAAATGTCTGGACTGTTAGAATACGAAACCTAGTTTGCAGAGACGGCAGGTATGTTTCATGGTAAAGGATATTATTAGCTACAAACTTAGGAAGACCTAAACATATCCGTAATGCCTCACGTTCTATAGTTAGGAGAGGGCGTAATTTATAAGCGGGTCCCCCACAGAATAACACACATCCAAACTCTAATATTGGTCGGATGTACATGCTATATATCATTAACAATGTTTTTCTACGCATTCCAAAACGGACGCCGCTGATTCGCCTTAACAAACCAAGTGCACGTAATCCTTTGGATGCAATATATTCAATATGTGGGCTCCAATTAAGATTGGTAGTGTATACTATGCCTAAATATTTTAATGAATCTACCTGTGGAATAAAATCCTGCCCATACATCAGTGCGATTCGCACAGGAGATGTCAACGGGAACGTGAGAAGAGCACTCTTGTTAACATTAAGAGACATGTGCAGGTCACTAAGCCATACTTCAATCTCATTCATATATGATTGTAGAATATTATATAGCAAGTGTATATCATTAGAAGCTGAAAAGAATGCAATGTCGTCCGCGTATACATACACTTGCACGTCATTGTGAGAAGGAATAGAGCTTAGTAATATATTAAATAAAATAGGCGAGAGAACCGATCCTTGAGGAACTCCCCTTGTTTGTTTGTAGTGTTTAGAAGATAAACCGTTCTGCGAGCAATAAAATGTGCGTCCGCTTAAAAAATTTTGTATCCATGCAATTATATACTCAGGAACGTTAACATTTCGGAGTTTATTAATCAAGATGGCGTGCTCTACACTGTCATACGCCTTAGCAATATCTAAGGTTACCAGTGCGGCGTACTGCTTTTTGTGCCGAGCAAGCTTAATTCTGCTTTCTAGATCAACATGTGCACACCATATAGAGCACCCAGGTCTGAATCCAATTTGGGAATCACTCAATATGTGATTTTCTTCTACCCATTCTTCAATATGCCTATATAAAACCCGCTCTATTAGTTTTACAAGGTTTGAAGTGAGCGAAATAGGTCTAATATTGTCGATTGCATAGCCAGCGCCCTGTTTTTTAAGTAGTGGAATTACTTTGGCGACTTTCCACTCGGGATGAATCCATGCGTTTTCTATAGAAAAATTTATAAAGTTAAGAATATCGCTGGGAGACAAATCAAACAAAATTTTTATCATGCCTGTAGTTATATTGTCAGGACCTGGAGATGAAGCTGGCAGTGACTTTACTATTTCTGATATCTCTTCTAATGTGGTTGCCTTATATTCATTAGCTTTTCCTGTAACTGACAAATGATAGGGTAACAACGATGCAAAGCGATCTTCCAATCCCTTCCCAATTGCCTCCAATGACTGCAACAATTCTGCGGGTGATAAACAAACCGATTCTATATTTATTGGTGGCGGAACAATCTTTCTGCATCGCAGAAACCTAAAGAGTGCTTTCTTATTTTTGGTCTCTGACATATAGCTGTAATGTTTGGAGTTATAATCTTCTTTTGCTTTTTCAACCGTTTGTTTAAACGTGGCAGCAGTATATTTATAGTCTTTCCAATTACGTGGGCACTGGTTGTAGAGTAACTTCTTCCAAGCTGCTTTTCGTCGCCTATAGTCGCGATCACAGTCTGTGTTCCACCATGGTGAATGCGTTCTATTTTTAGTTGATTGCATTCTGAATTCGGCTTTTTTCCTACTGTCACCTAATAGCTGACATAAATGAATTGCCTTTACCTGATCACTTAATCCTGTCTGTTTATTTAAGCCTGATCGTAGTGAATCTTTAAATTTGCTGTAATTAACATAATTTCGAACATGTTTGGTTAACGAAGTAAGTGGGCACACTATTTCAAATAATATTGGTAGGTGATCACTGTTTGTGGCCGATGTGATGGCAGACCAGGACGAAATAATGCAACTCGAGCTTGAAAAAGTCCGAGCACGCGGCGTCCTCTTGTCCGCTTCTTCCTTCTCTACCTCCCGCATGCTGCCCGCACGCCCGAAGCCCAGCGTCGTTCTTGGTCATCACACTATATATATATATATATATATATATATATATATATATATATAATATATATATATATATATATATATATATATATATATATATATATATATATATATATATATATATATATATATATATATATATATATATACATATATATATATATATATATATATATATATTAACAGCACTAACAATGGGCCAGATCACGGTTGTTCCCATGGGAGGCATAAAGATTTCGGTCTTTTAGGGGCGAAGCTCCTTAAGGCGGCACCCGTTCGTCCCTCGTAGTCGTAGTCGTAGTGAGTAACCAGTCTTACGCTTTGACCTCCAAGGTGGTGCCGGTGGGAGATTTTTCCTGTGCGTTGTTGAACAATAAAAAATTCGCAGCGTTAGCTAAAAGCCGACTTCTTCTGTCTCTCATTCCCATTAGCAGCCATTCTTTACCTCCAAGGTAGTGCCTGGTGAGATTTCTCTTGTGCGTGATTAAACAATAAAAATTTTGTTCAAAACGCCGTTGATTGATGAAATAAACCAACGAAAGACGCCAGATGTTCTGTAAAAGCAAAACGAAAGAACGCCAGATGTTTCTAAAGCAAAACGAAAAGGCGCCAGCTGCTTAACGAAAGACGCCAGATGTTTTCTAAAGCAATGGTTTTCTAAACAATGAAAATTCACAGCGTACATGTAAAATTAAAGTGAGCTGCAAGTCGTCATAACTCATCGAACCTTTAGTATAAACGCGCCCGATCTCACGTCGGTGATGATGTACTGGGCAGAATTCACGGAAGATTCACGGTTTACCGATGAACCTCCGCAGCTTCGCCCACTCATCATCATTCACTCCGTGGATATGCTGTGATTTTTTTTATTCGAGGTTGACAGATACGATACATTTCATTTATATTCCTTGGTATTACGTGCCAAAACCACGATATGATTACTAGGCACGCCGTAGTGGCAGCGGATCAATTTCGACCACCTCGAGTTCTCTAACGTGCACCTAAAGATAAGTATACACACGGGTGTTCTTGCATTTCGCCCCCACCAAACTGCGGCCGTCCTGGCCGCGGGAATCGCACCCGCGTCCTAGGACTTAACAGCGAAACAGCTTAACCGCTGAGCTACCACCGTGGGCAAAGCAACATTTCGATGCATGTACACACCGGATTTTCCGTCCGATCGCCCGCTACAAAGCGCACGGCATCATTAATAATCATCATCAACAACTAATATCCTCTAGCGGGCCCGGGTCGGGCCTCGTCATGAACAAGCGCGCCCTGGATTAGTTTAGTAATGAACGCCCGGGCCCGGGCCGGGCTCGGGCTGGGTTCGGTCATGTACGCCCGGGCCCGGGCCGGGCCCGGGCTTGGAACCACGAGCCCGGGCTGGGCTCGGGCTTCATAAAGCGGGCCCGGGCCCGGGCCGTAAAATCCGGCCCGTGCAGTGCTCTAGGCTGTGGTAACGCGCACGCCATTTGTTTGGCTGACTGTTGCCTTCTTCCTTATTAGTGGATAATAATATCTGGGGTCTAATGCCCCAAAACCACGATATGATTATGAGAGACGTCGTAGTGGAGGGCTCCGGAAATTTCGACCACCTGGGGTTCTTTAACGTGCACCTAAATCTAAGTACACGGGCCTCAAACATTTTCGCCTCCGTCGAAAATGCAGCCGCCGCGGCCGGGATTCGATCCCGCGACCTTCGGGTCAGCAGCCGAGCGCCATAACCACTGGATTCCTTTTTAGTGGAAGTTGTGTGTAGTGGGATTTACCCCATTTCTGTGGCACATACGTGTTTACGATGATCATAGCTTTGTGATAGGTGGCACAGATTTCTGTGGCACATACCCGTTTGTTGGGCTAACCGTTGCCTTCATTTTTAGTGGACCAGATCGGATTTACCCGATGTCTGTGCCGCATACCCGTTTTCGCGATGCCCACAAGCGCTACCACGACCCCCGGACATGAAAGGCTCGACGAAGTACAGCTTCGCTCTTACCAATTAAGTTCACTAGAACTGCTTTACGGTCATTTCCCTTGTTAAGAGAGAGAGAGATAGAGAAGGAATGTATAGGAATTATGAGCCCGGGCTAACCACTTCGCACCCTTAAGGGGCTTTCAAGCAAGCAAAACACCCTTTTGCCGAACAAAATTTGCAAAAATTAGGGTGTAAGGGAGTATTCCTTCCCCAAAATAGCCTTTAAGGGGTAATGCTCTAACTGAACATCCTTTAGGAGTTAAAGGCGTTATGGGTTATCGAAACACCCATGGCCCATACCACAGCGTGCCAGATGATAACTGAGACACGCTGATTAAAATGTCGTTGGATTTTAGGCGTGTTTAGATTAAAAGATATGTCTCTTTTAGGGCTATCTACAAGCGTACCATAAATTTACGCCTATTCTCTTAATGTTTAATGTTCATTTATACGGAACAGGAATATCTCCACCGGCACTGAACGGCGGCTTAAGATACTATGGATATATATACCAGATGGTCAGTGTATATTGTGTAGCACGAGCGCTCCGTACATATGGTGTTTTACAATACGCTCTGTTGCGTGTGCGGTTTGGCGCGTGCGTGCACCTTCTATTCTGATGTCAGCTGTAATTGCGTGTTCCCTGACTGGTAGCTTTTTTTAACACGAAAGTGTTTTATGCCGGGGTCCACCAAGACTTCAGTGACGTATTTCCGTCACGGAAATGACGTCGAAAAAATATACACCATCAGATGGCAAAGAAAAAAAGCTACCGTCAACGGGCATCGAACCCACGACCGCTTGGTCCGCAACAACAGATGCCGGGCACGCTATCCACTGCGCCACGGTCACAGACTCTGGCAGCTTTACGAACGCGCCTTTTATATCTACCACTCTCCCGGTCGGCGGGGCCCGGTGGTGTTGACCTCTGCGAGTGGTAAGGTAAAGTAATTCGTCATTGTTGTGGCCTCCGCGACTAGCACCTGCAACGCGTTTACGCGTCCGTCCCATTCGGCGCGTTTTCAATAGAATAGAAGTTGAATTTTGTCAATACCTTAACGCACCGCGAGGTGGCGACCTTTGCCCAAGCGTCGTAAAGCCCCTATACTTCGTAAAAGTACCGCCATCTGCTCTCCCCTCCGCCGCCTCCTCTCCTGCGCGCCTTTCCCGTGCGACGGCGGCGCCCCCTTGAGCGCTCCACGTGGACGCGTGAAGCTTTCAGGCCTGTTGCGTGCTGGCGCTGCCACTTTAGCCACAGCCTTTCTAGTCCAGCCGTGGCCGCATGCCATGTCTCGCATACGGCTGTTTGTAATGATTATCTTTATTTCTGCGTTCATTTTGTCAGTTGGTGTGAGTGTGCGGACCATCTAATACCCTTATAGCGCGCCAAAAGAGCTGCTGCAAGCCATGTACAGTTTGTAGCAAATTGCACGTCGTTTACGGTTTTTTTCGGAGCGTATAGCGTTTCCCTGTGTATATGGCGCGGATATTGGTAACTGGAACTCTTATCACTGAAAGTAACTGGAAATCTTATCACAGCAGCTAAACACCATAAGCGTCGGAGAACGTTATAATCATGAATGAACGTTTATAAAAATAAGCGCATGGCTGCGCTTTAAGTGGAAATTTATTGCTTTGATCTACTGCGCGTCAAAGAGGCATCTGCTACAACTACAGCGTTTCGAAACTTGTGCGCTAAGTGCGACGCGATAATTTAGGATGACACGCCGGCCGATGAGCCGCGGTCCGCTGAACTAAAGCCCCGCTCATGTTCCGAATTTGCAGAAAGTTCCTACTGTCACCCAAAAGTGGTTCGCCAAATTAGACAATATGATGGAGGAGCTACACGTAAATGCACGGCTTTCGATAAATTCTGCGCGCTAGGCTCTTTTTTTTTTTTTTTGCTATCGCACTTTCATTCCGACGCTCGCTCCGTCTTCGCCCTTCCGTCCGCACATCACAGTGAAAGGTTAGTAGAATGTGTGGAACACAACCTATAGTGTTGCAGTGCACGACACTCGTTCTTTCAGAGTTAATAATATGTGGGGTCTTACGTGCCAAAACCGCGATATGATTATGAGGCACGCCGTAGTGGAGGGCTCCGGAAATTTCGACCATCTGGTGTTCAAGACAGTCACTTGCTCGAGAATGTGACTGCTTTGGTGCATGACAAACTACACAAAATTTCGCGTGACATTGAGTAAGTAATACACCACATATGACACACGGCAAACCAAGACGCCTGTCAAGAGTAAAAACTTACCTCACAAAACCGCGCCGATCTCTGCTCGAAGTTTGCTCGACCTATTCTAGAGAGCCAGACTTTGCATGCGACTACCCGCATTCTCTATTCCGCGCGGAATGGCAAAAAACTTTTTCCCTTGGGTGTCACGGTTATGGCAGCCAAACGCACAGCAAACCGGCATCGCGACAAAACGAGCGACACGCACACGTGTACTTCACATGGGGCGAACACACAGCACATGGCACGTTGGAGCGTTCAACATGGCGCCGAGAGGCGAAGGAAACAAAATACCGAGAAAGAGGCCGCGCGGCTACCACGTGACCGCAGCCGCCCTATCAGAGGCGTGGAGAGGAGGAAGCGGAGTAGATCAAGAGAAAGCTGTACTTTTCCGAAGGTATAGGGGCTTTAAAGCGTCGTAAAAGCGTCAGCGTCGGCGTCGCTCATAGCAACACGCTAATCCACACCAAGCATATAGATTCTTTTCCAAATTTTTCAGTGATAAGGGTGTTTAGGCCATTGGAAACACCCTATGGTATGGGTGTTTTGATACGTCAAAACACCCTTTTCCTAGGGTGTAAGGGTGTTAGTTATAGACACGGCAAAACCCCCTTAAGGGTGTAAAGTGGTTTACTGTGTAGCTCTGCGACGTGCGCCTGCCTTACCATGGCTGTATAACACTGCGTTCCCCGCTCACGCGCTCGCCCCGAGAAAAATCGCGGCCGGGCTACCGGGGCGGCGCGACGCGCTTTGCGTTTCCCTGTAGTGCGGCCGTGGTGTTCAATCACATTTTAACATGCCGCGGGATGGCGACCAAGTTCTGCGTCCAATATGCGACGCTTTTCTGCCTATATCACACCTCGTTCTCTGATTACGCTTTCACCGTTAACTACTATAGCTACCACAAGGGTTTGTTTAATCATTTAACATGGACGTTAGTCGTCGGGATAGAGATGTACCAGCAATCATCAAAGTGGGTGAATCCACGTTAAACGGTGCTATAGCTGCCATACATCAATATACATTGTGCAAACTCTCTCATATCAATGTACAGTAAACATTCAGTTACTTCTGTAAGGGCACGCTTTACTTTCGTGTTATTCCGATTCCTATGACGGAGGGATCAACCATCTTTTTTTTCACATTTTTCAGTGATAAGGGTGTTTAGGCCATTGGAAACACCCCATGATAAGGGTGTTAGGCCAGTGGCTACACCCTATGGTATGGGTTTTTTTGATACGTGAAAACACCCTTTTCCTAGGGTGTAAGGTTGTTAGTCATAGACACGGCAAAAACCCCTTAAGGGTGTAAAGTGGTTTACTGTGCACAGTAACGTGATGCAACCTCCTGTTCGAACTCTTCGGCCATGTCAATAAGAATATTCACATCACTTGTATATATATATATATGGGTCATTCCATGCCAAGTGTCCCAGACGTGGCGCTCGCACATCGCAGATTTTGCTGATAAAATTTGTGCCTTTTTCCTGTGCCACATAGAGTATTGTGGCAAAATAATTTTGCTCAAAAAAAATTTTCACTATCATGGCGCCTCCTCGAATTTCGCTTGTATTTGTTAAACTGTGCCTTATGGGAAAATGTGTATAAATCTATTTCTGTGTGGTGAGCTTCGAAACCACGCTTGCGCCATCGCAGAGGTTCTGTTTAGTTGTCCCATTCATTAATTCCGAAATTTGTGTGTTTCACTACCAGCTACGTATCTTCAAAAACTGCGAAAATCTTCGAAGTTCGCGATTTTTTCTTGAGCTATCTGGAACTCCCCCTAACCAATCTTAATAATAGTATAATTTTCAGGAATGTGTATTTTAGTACAAAAATGTCTAGGGGTAAAATAGACTTCAAATCTTCCCGAAAAAAATTGTGAAATTAGAGAAAATATGCGATTTGTCGCATGTTTGACCGTATTTTTCATACTGATGCGGTCCAAGTAAAAATCCTCGTCATGCGGCGTTTGATAGTATACTACACCGTTGAGTAATTAAGAAAGTCTAATCAAATCATTTTTTGTTTTAAGGAAGAAAATAACTTTTGAATTTGGCCCTCCGAACGCGTCCTGCATTTCAATTTGTTGGCGCTTCGCCGCAAAGCACGTGGTAGCCCTTGCAGCTGACACTCGTCACAGGCAGCGGCAAGATGCGAGATATATGTCAGTGACTCGTGAGTGGTCGAAAGTCTTGTGGCGTTGACGTCAGGGCGACGAGTAATGAATTCGTGTTACAATGTGAGCTCGCTTGCCGGGCCCACTGGGAAGTATGGACGCCCGAGAGCAGCCTATGGCATCGTTGGCACAATGTGCTAGAGGACCGTCTGCACAGCTAGCATAAGCATACTGAAAGAAATAATGCACGGAGACTGCGACTTTCATTTTGTTTTTGCGCTTAACTGAATCGCATCAAGGAATGCGTACATAGTTAATGCCTGGTCTTCAAGTTAGCTATTGCTTTTGTATCTATACGCAGATTTCTGCTGAATGTAAGCCACATCTTAGCCACCCACATATATAGCTACAACATTTCAACAGCTCCGGAATATAGCGAGTCGCAGGTCATGCGCACTTGTTCTTCACGTTCAACAAAGGAAGGCGAATGCGATATGTGAATGCTTCACGAGCGCGAACTGCCATTCTTGGAAAGCCTTCGCGCGGTTTGAAGAATGCTTAGCAAACAACGGCGTTAATATTACTGCTTCATGCGTCGCGGAACCTGCAATATCTTAGTAATGTGGCGAGAAATTCTGGACGTCAAAGAAATGTCATGTGCTAAATTTTAAGTTTGTACACCACAAAAACGTAACACAACCGCTTGAAAATCTATATCAGCCGACAAACCGTGCAAGTACATCTGTGAAGTTGACACGTTAAAATATAGTTTTGTAAAGATTCTTCACTATCCGAACCACCAGCACCAATTTATTATACACCACAGTGCTACGTGATATTCGAAGATGACGCAGTGTCAGGCACGTAGGCAAGCCCCCCCCCCCCCCCCCCCGAAATTTGTCCAACCTTCTATATTCCCGGACAACTTTCTCTTCTTTTTGCCATGGAAAGACTTTCTTTCGAACAATTAGGCCTTGCCCCCCCCCCCCCCCCGAAAAAAAATTCTGGCTACGGGCCTGTGCAGTGTGGTGAGTTAGTGAAACATATTCATTACACACTGTCGGGAGAAACTGATTACGACAGCGCAGCTCGTTTTGTGTGGACTGGCTTCCATCATTACCAGTGTTAAATATATGCATGCACTATAAATAGCTTTCCGTTTATCTTATTTCCAGGTGACAATATGCATCATTGCTGCATGTTGTATATTTTTTCTCTTGACGTGTCCAAGCTGAACACACTTTCTGGGCGCCTCTCACCGCACTCCAGATATCGACAAAGGAAGAAATTAACGCTAGCACTTCGTTTTACATCCTGCCTCGTCCGTTTTGGTTCTTCACGCACGCAGGTTGGTTGCCTGATGAAAAGCACAATACTTCTCAGCAGCGCGCTTCATCGCCTTCTTCTTTAGCAATTACGAAAGGGTATAGAAAGCTGCTAACTACCCCATTCCTGAAGAAAAAAAAGAAATCGGCCTCACTAATAAACACAACCCGAAAACGGGGCGTTAAGCGGTCACGGACACGCGTTATAGCCCGCGAACACACACAGAAAGAAAGGCAAGCCCTTGATTCCGCCGAGCTTCCAGCGCCTCGGTGGTCCCGCTGTGTCTTCCAGGAGTTCACGCCAAGACTCTCTCAGGTGCTAATCAACGTGATAGCGCCTCGGGATATACCCCCCCCCCTCCTTTCTCTCGCAAATGCGCGCATCTCTTAAACCACTGCAGCGACGTCTCTTTCATCGCGCGCGCCTTGGCGAGCCCAGCTGAAGAGGTATTCGGCGGCGGCGTGCCTGGCAACCCTCGAGGCCTCCCATGCAGCGCCGCGCACCTTCGGCTGCAGCAGCAGCGTGCCATCATCAGCGGAGAGGCGCTTTCACCTGGCCTCCCCGCATGCTCTCCCCGGCGGTGCCCACCCAGGGAGAGCAGCGATGGGCGCGCGTGATTACCGGGGCACCCAGCGCTCTGTAATTACGCCGGTGCTGCTGCCTGCCCCATGCACAGCCCGGCCCCCCGAGCACGCCGCGCTGCGGGGCCGGCCCACCGCCTATTCCTTGCCGGCATGACCAGCTGGCTTGGTGTGTGTGTTTGGAAGCGGAGGGAAGGTGATGCTGCCCACTCCTCCGTCGTCGACGCAGAAACGGGAAGAAGGAACAAAGATCGAAAGACCAGAGGGAGAGGGCGAAACCAACACTCTACACACGACGGACCGTCATACATAGGGGCCAGAAATTGGGAAACACTCTCGCGCTACCGATGCCGGCCAGGGAGGGAGGCAGAGCCGATGGACGCACGCCCAGCCGCGCAGGGAATCGCCCGCTGGACCAACGAATTAAAAAAAGAAAGACGTCATCCTCTCGCGTTGTGTGTTGGAGTGCTCCCCTCTCACTCATTCGACTAGTCAGAGCGAAAGGACGAAGCAGAGCATCGGCACAGTCATTCATTGACATTTTAATATTTCAGCGAGTCGCCCGTAGACCTCAGGGTTCAGAAGGTGCGCCCACGTACTTCGCTCCGCTGATTACAGCAACAAAGCTCCCCTCGAAGCTCCGAAGAAACAATCAGCGAGAGGCAACAGCTGCTGCCACAGAAATAACTGCGGGTGGGGCGAGGACGGATGAGGCGGCGTGCACACCTTTTATGGATTTTAATCTTCGTGGTAGGGAACCTATTTTTTGCGTGTGTATTAGCGAAACAGAAAGCGGCGGAAGTGTTTCTGTATTATAATGCATTACGGGACTTCAACAAGTATACGTGCACGCCACTATACATTTATGCGACATGGCAGCGCTGCTCTTTGCAACATCTTTCCACTCGACTGGCTTCCTAGACGAAGATTGTGTTTACATATGTTTATTTCGGCAGCTGCAGAGATGCTGCTTCATCGCGTTATTAAGCTCGAGGGCGCGGGTTCGATCCCCGGTTTCGGCGGCCGCATTTCGATGGGGGCCAAATGCAAAGAACACCCGTGTGTTTAGATTTAGGTGCACGTTAAAGAACCTCAGGTGGTAGAAATTAACCCGTAGTCCCTCACTATGCCTCATAATCATATGGTGGTTTTGGCACGTGAAACGCCATCAATTATATTATATAGATATGCTGTTTCAAAGTGGCTATGCTGCGAAGCTAAAAGACCATATTCTAGGAACGATGTCTTGAAATTCCGAAGTGACTGTCATTATGATGCGGCTCATTGCTGCATCAGTATACAGCCATCAGCAGAACAGCGTATACATATAATAATGGCCAACGCAGTAGGCGAAGAACCGATAATATGCAGTCTGTTAGGATCTTCGAGAGAGAGAGAGAACAACTTTATGAAATGCCTGCAGAGATGATGAGGCTCCCTCCACGCAGGGATGACGAGCTTTCATCGACGCGTTATTCTTATCTCAACGTAACTTTCCTTAGTGCGCAGTTTGAGGACGCCGTGGATCCCTGTTTAACGCGTGATGCAGCGTCTTTTCATCATCACCAAATGATCGCAAAGGCAAATACGAAGTACATGAGCACGTGCTAACCTTTGTGCATGTGCCTCTGTGGAGTGGTTCCCCGTGCACGGGGATAGTTGCCAACTGACGCACTCCGCTATCACAATGAGGCATCTCTGTTACTTCGTATACGGGCAAAAAAGCCCAAGTGGAATCCTCTCCTAACGAAGATTAATAAGTGCGCTTGTCTACACGCTGGCTCCAGGAACATTCCCTGTTCAAAGATTTCCCATCAAGTGACAGGAGTTTATAGCTGGTATTAAATTGCAGCTATAAACAACACCGCCGACACAAAGCACGCTATACACAATGCTGCAGCGAATTCCCATTAAAGTCTTTGTGTCAGAGAGCGCTGACGACGCGGTTGAGCGGCATTACTGGAACAGCCGCACTGCACGCACCCACTCCTGACTTACCCAATCTCGATTATATAGATATCATCTTCTCAGATCACACGCCATATTTCATACCAACCATGTAAGTTCAAGACTGAATCAAACCCAGATGAGGCTATCGCACAATACGCGTTGAGTTTACTCCCTTATATATATATATATATATATATATATATATATATATATATATATATATATATATATATATATATATATATATATATATATATATATATATATATATATATATATATATATATATATTCACACCGGCTGTCGCAGGTAACTTGGACCAAGATTAAAAAAAAAACCATGTTCTCTAGGAAAGCTCTACCTGTTGTTTATTAGTGTAGTCTTGTGTATATGCAACCTGCATTTTTTTTTCATGGGTAAGCGCTAATTAATTAATTAACTTTAATTTGTCAACTTGTTTTATTCTTCCTCGAGTCGATAAAATATTAACTTTATGTTGTACCTCACCTCAAATAACCCCGGAATCAAGCACTTGTTTATTTGCTGAAATCTGCCTGGTGTTTTTTTTTTTTTTTCGAGAAAAAATAAAAGCGCACGAAACACGACAAATATGAAATATGAAAGCGCTTCAGCACGCCGCTGCTGAAGCGCTTCTAAGTGTTCTTTGAGTGACACACGCTGCGTCCGTTCATTGTACAGGGCTTCACGCTATTTCATGGACGCGCATCAAAATACGCTGCTGATGCGTCCATCATCGAGCGTGAAGCCCTGTAAAATGCGGTGATTAACTAACGCAGTCGTGTCTCAACTAAAGAACGCTTGGAAGCGGTGGAGTAGAGGGGCGAGCGCGCGCCTTTTTCATATTTGGCGTGTTTCGCGTGCTTTTGTTTTTTCTCGAAAAAAAAAAAAAAACAACCAGGCAGACTTCAGCAAAAAAAAAAAAAAAAACGATTGATTCTGGGGTTATTTGAGGCGAGGTACAACATCAAGTTAATATTTTACCGACTCGAGCAAGAATAAAAAAGTTGACAAATTAAAGTTAATAAATTAATTAGCGCTTAGTCATGAAAAAAATACAGGTTACATATACAAACGACTATGCCACTAATAAACAACAGGTAGAATTTCCCTAGAGCGCATGATTTCTTTTTTTTTTCTTTTATTCTTGGTCCAAGTTAGCTGGGACAGCCGATATATACGATATATATACGAGAGAGTACACTTTTTTTCAGGCTTACAAGCCATGTTTAACGAGTCTGATGACTGACAGGAGGAACAAGTTTTTTTTTTTTTCGATTAGCCTATAGCATATATAGCCTGCTTTGACAGAATTGGTGTGCTGCGCCTGCATGCATAAAAATATCACTCTTGCTCACAAACCAAAAACAAGAAATTACATGTTCGACTGATAAAAGCAAGAAAGCACGCTCATCTATAAGGGTGACAATGAAATATTATTTTTGAAGGCAACTGGCTTAAGTGTAGCCGCCTATAGATGCACTGCACTGTTTATGTGCAACGTGGAGTGTGTGCACTCATGTTTTCTGTCTCTCTCGTTTACCCCCTCATTACCACCTCACGTGTAAGGCAGCAAACGAGACACAGTTTGGTTGGCCTCTCTTTCTCTTTTACGTTGTGTGTTTGTGTGTTTGATATAAAGCCGAGGAATATTTAATATGTACCGTGTCTGCCTCGTTTGTTTGAAGCCGGACTATCTTTTTAAGAGAACTTTTTGTTGGGCGAGTTGGGGAACTTCATAATGCTTTTAAGGCGCATAATGCTTTTATGGCCCGTGTCCTTCCTTGTGTTTGTGTTCTCTGGCGCCACCTTTTCAATCCTAAGAGAGAAGGAGTAGTCGTCATCACACATCTCCTAAACACAAAACTGAAAAAAAGGAACTTTACTCCACATACTGTCATGAAGTTCGAGTCATAGCCTCTTGCTCGGCATGGCATGCCAGAAGGACTCCCAACCAATGATGGACAACAGTTCAGCTTCGTAGACGCTGATAACACAGCCCACGAGTTTAACACATGCTAAAAATGATGTTCAAGTATCGTAATGAAAAGTCTCAAAATATTTCATTTTTTCAGGGTGTGATTGGTTCTGTGGCTAATTAATCACGCTGCACAGGTTCGCCAACTCATACGGTATGAAGTTCCAGTGAGTTCGTTATGGGGCCTTGCCTCGACCGACTTTTGCCGGGATGGCTTTCCCAGTATCGATATGATTATAAGCAATCAGAAACGCATACGTATTGCGCTATACCTGTACGCGCATTGTCTGCAAATATAGAAAAGGCACGCAGACAACCAACCAGAGGGGTGCGAGGGCATCTCAAGGATTACATTCTGCCCCAGCTTCGGTTACAATTTTGCAAAGATAACGAGTTTTCCTGAACGAGCTTTCTAGCTGTCTTCGAACACATAACAGTTGATGACGATATCGTACGACGTCGTCGTAACAGGCACCTCCTGCGTACCAACTACACCGTTGTTTAACGCAAGTTATCTAAATGTGACGAAGTTTGTACCGCTGGGAAAACGCTTGCCGACGGACAAGCACTTGACACTCAGCACAAAGTCATTTAGGCACGTTAGCGCAATGAGATACCATATATATTGATCATATACCTTGGTCTGCGTGTCAGCTCTGCGGGCGGATAGTTTTAACATTTACACATTATTGTTTAAGTAAGAATTTAACATGTTGCTTCGAGCGTACAAAACGTTGAAACGCAAATCAAGATAATTTCTATCATCGCTTCAAGAAAATGGTGTGTATACCCAATTATTGAGGCGAAAGCCTTAGATGCCTCATCATTATTGTAAGAAACTCTATGGCCTCATCAAACACGAAAATTGGCCGTCGGCGTCAGCGTCTTTGAGATTTGGCGAGACCTGACGATACTTCGCGAGACCGGCGTCGGTGACAACACGAGTGATGCAAAAAATCATCCTCGCGTCTATTGTGGACCGAATAAAGTTGTTTCACTCACTCACTCACTCATCCTGCGATAACTCCCCCATGACGTCATCATGACGTCACAAATCTCCAAAATTTGTGATGCCATCGTGATGTCACCGTGACGTCATATATGTGCCGTCACACGATGTCGTCATCACATGACATCGTCGCATTTGTTCATATGTGGCCGATCCCGAAGGCACGTTAGGTGCAGAAAGCAATGCCTCCGATCCCAGAGGCAGTGCAAAACCCCGCTATAGGGGCAGAAAGCTTTCGGGGGCGGGGGTTCAATACAAGTGAGTGAGAAGAAAAAGATGGCTTTCGCCTTCGAGTCATAGGCGAGTACATAAGGGACCCTGTGAGTTTTTCAGCTATCTATCGAGCTAAAATATGCAAAGTCGAGCGCGAGAAACCCGCGAAAAGAATGCAGCATAGACGCCTCACAAAATCGTGTCGCTCACGGCGCCCGAATCCAGGACCCTCGCACAGCATGTCACGTCGACGCCATGGATCTTCTCACAGCAGACGGTTTGTGTAAGCGCGATAAAGGATCGGCTTCATCGCTGTCACGATGCGCTCAACGGCGAAGACGGCATGGATTGCGGCTCGATTCAGGCGCGTGTTGGCCTCTGGCCCATAGCGTGCGCGCGTATACCGTAGTGTGGGAGCCCGCGGTCGGCACGGGTCGGGACCACCCGCGCGAGGATGCGTGCGAGGTTGTGGCGAGCCCATTAGCAGCGTCGGGCCGCATCAATCACGCCCGCTTTTCCGGTCGTCTCGTGCAGACCCGCAGACGCGTCCGGACGATGAAGACGCGCGTGGAGACACCCGCCGCCTTTCGGCGCACTCATCTTCCGCATCCGGGGCCTAATGGCTGCTACGACTACGCGTGAAGAGCTATAGCAATGACCGGTTCACGACGAGTAAGGAAAAAAACAAATGTAGAGCTGCGACGATAGTGATCGTGTTTCCGCCGCATATCTCGGAAACATATGCAAGGCACGACAGCTTAATGAAGCTGTCGTTGCATAGTTAGCGCGATGTTAGACAGTCTCCTCGTAAGTGAAAAATTCTCGTGCTCGTTATCACCGCCAACGGCGCGTGCATCGCGGCCCCATAGTGCCTCCTGGATGACGGAATATAATATGATCGCAGTATGACGAAAACGAAAAGCGGACATATTCAATGTGGACGTTATTCTATGCGTCAAACAACCAATCAGAAAGATACAGACGCATATGTTAAGACAAATCGACGGAACACGTCAAAATCTCCTCGTCTTATCAGAAATTTGTCGTAACAGAAGTGATCGACCAACAGAAACCGAAATCTGCTGCTCGTGTTGCGCCCAATTCAGTATCCCCGACACAAGATAACAAATAAAACAACATTAAAACTAAATAGCACTTGTCAAAAGAAGACACTTAGATTTTTGCGACGCGAAGTATGCTGCTTTGCGCACTCTTGCTTTAGGCTAATGGAGTTCATCAAGGCGACTGCCTTATGTGAGTCATCAAATGGGAAAAGTGACCGTCCGCGTCGACACGAATGGCACCAAACATCGGATGACGTCATATGGTATGTCGAGACGAGTAGATGTGACGTCATAATGACGACACATATCACTTACATTTGTGATGTCATCGTGACATGTGTTGCCGTAATGACATCTTCGTTGTCAAAGATGGGCCGGTCCCGGAGGCCGTGCAATAAATAGTCATATAATATCTGGAGTTTTACGTGACAAAACCACGGTATGATTACGATGCACGCCGTAGTAAAGGGCTTCGGAAATTTCGACCAACCAGTGTTCTTTAACGTACACTGATATCGCACAGTGCACACCGCGGGCCTCTAGCATTTCGCCTCCATCGAAATGCAACCGCCGAGGCCGGGATCAAACTCGCGACCTGCGGGGAGGATCAATATAAAACTATTTAGAAGAAAAAGAACAAGAAGAAGATGGCTTTCACCTTCGAGTCATCTTAGGCGAATGTATAAGGAACCCTGTGAATTGTACCTCCAAATTTTCCGACGAGTTGACAAAACTGCGTTATTGAAGGATGACGGTGCTCGCCCTATATACCTAATCAGTGGTTATTTTCAATCGTAAGCGGGTTTCTAGCATATATAGAATGCATGAGAAACTAACCAAATGTTCACAGTGTTTGTTACGTCCGGAGGTTATGCTTAACTGGCTTCGTCTCATCGGGGCTGGGAGGCAAAAATATAAAGCCTTGGTTCTTAAACACAAGTGCACTTGAGAGGACGAGTTTTGATAGCTGTTTTACAAGTGGACTAAAAGGGGGTATGCTGTTCGTCCTTTCGGGAACTAAATGGGCTGAAATCTTTTAGGGTGTAATAAAATAAAATACGCATGCACTCACGCACGCACGCGCGCGCGTCAGTGTGTGTGTGTGTGTGTGTGTGTGTGTGTGTGTGTGTGTGTGTGTGTGTGTGTGTGTGTGTGTGTGTGTGTGTGTGTGTGTTTGTGCGCGTCTGTGTGTGCGTGTGTTTGTGCGTGTGTGTGAGTGTGTGTTTGTGCGCGTGTGTTTGTCCTATTACTGCATGTCGGTTCGTACACAAGCTTAAAGGGACCGACAACTGGCCAGAACGGGTGATTAGATCCTGGTGGAAATGAAAAGGCCGTGAATTATAGTGACAGATTCCAGAATACTTTTCGCGATCTGAGTAGGATTTATATTTTTAAATCGCGTTTAAAAGTAACAAAAACCGGTATGTCGCGCAGCCTAGCGCGAACGCCATGAACCAGACGTATGCAGTCTTAAGCACTTTGTTGTACGCAGTCTAATGCTTTTACACGCGCCAGAACGAGGGCTGAAAATTTGAATATGTATATTATTGTCAATTCCCGTTCGTTTCTAAGGTAAAAGAAGTAAAGCATGAGATGCGGCGCTGCTTTCGTGACTTCCACTGAAACGGAGGCTGCGGTGCATGCGCGCGGCGTCCGGCGGCGTTTCCTGCGTAGCTCGACTCTCGTCTGCTCTCGTCGTATCGGACTTTTGAAGAGTAGCACGCGAGTTTGCGCTGCTGCTCGCAAAATGCCATCGACTTACTGTTCTGTGGAGGATTGCTACCACTTCATGAACAGCACTGCTTGTGTATCCTACCACTTGTTTCGTTTTCGAAGGCTTAGCTTGGCTTGGCTTGACTAAAATGTGATAAAGCGACCTGTGTACGGCCAAAGTACTTCTATAAGAAGCCCCCCAAAAACGCTAAAACTATTGTAAAATAATTTAATAGGCTAGAAAGCAGTAGTCGCGGCACCGCAGGCTTTGCAAACGTAACATTGCCTTTTCATACTTAGGACATAACTTGTCACCACTGCTGGCGTATAATCGCTATCGCGCTCACCTCTCACTGTTTGCAGCATGTGATATTAAGACTGCAAAATCGCTGCAGATCGAAAAACTCTGATTACAAATGTTTTACGGCGTTCTCCGCGTTACCACTCCATGATTAGAAGCTCTGACCGGTAAGCTTCCCATTGCAATCAAGAAAACGGGTACCACAAAAGTTGGTTGTCGGTCCCTTTAAGCTGTGGACTTGACATTTATGAGTAGGTAAATAACGTTCATAAAGCCCCTCATGCAGGTGCTGCAACCATGAGAAAATGGCAGCATACGTATACCGACAAACGGTTGTGCGCTCTTTCTCCCATCCTCCCTTCTTTCCTATCTATCTATCTATCTATCTATCTATCTATCTATCTATCTATCTATCTATCTATCTATCTATCTATCTATCTATCTATCTATCTATCTATCTATCTATCTATCTATCTATCTATCTATCTATCTATCTATCTATCTATCTATCTATCTATCTATCTATCTATCTATCTATCTATCTATCTATCTATCTATCTATCTATCTATCTATCTATCTATCTATCTATCTATCTATCTATCTATCTATCTATCTATCTATCTATCTATCTTTTCTTATCTTCGACCAGTCTTTTTTATTCATCGTGTATAGTAATTAACGCAATTCCACCCCTCCTCTCTAAATATACTTAAACAGTGTATAGCTGCAGTAAAGATGGAAATATTGTTGGCAAATTATTGAAGTTTCACTAATAAGTTGCTAACATTTGACGTTAGGACACATATCACAATTGCATGCAGAAATGAAACCATGCCCAGCCAGAGGAAATTCTGACACTAAATGTGGCAGTTTTAGTGTATTCATCCCCGGAATTCAAGAGAATGCACAGAATCGCCAGATTGTTTATTCCTCGGATTGTGCGCAAGAAAATAAAACAATAAAGAAAAATTAATGAGTCATTCCACTCCGTGAAGGTGAATGGTCAGCGAAGCTGTGTATCACACGGATTTATTTATTCCATGTATGCGTTTATATTCATAACCACCAAATTTTTGCACTTCGCATGTGTGTACATAGGCGCGCACATGCAAACACACGCACGAACATAAAAAAGGACCGGGCCCACCCACCCCCTCGCCCTTCCCGAAGAAAATTTCTGGCTGCGCCCCTGTCCCAAACACTCGTAAAATAAAACTCTAACGGACGCGCTTATTTTTCCCCGGCTCATTACGTGTATAGCGCAAGACTACAGCGCCCATGACGTCCTCTCCAAGTTTTTCTCGCGCTGTTTCGAGCACGAAGGTCGAAGTAGCCTCATCTACAGTTGCATCAATTCGGATCATCTCTACGACGCGCTGGTGTGTATACATATATATATGAGCACTCATGCTGTGCACCAAAAGACAGACTCAACCTCGCAGCATCTTAAAGAAAACAAGGGCACACCGTGGACCACCTAATTGTAACAAGACACGCAGCTATAGATGCCAAGCATGCTCGCACTCGATACATTTTGTTACACATTTCTCCAATAATAATACGTTCCGTGGCAATGACGATCGTCTCTGACAAACGCTGCTCGCTGCCACGAAGCGATGATGATTGATAGGTACACGCCAACATTCTATCATTGGCTATACACAGCCAAAGAGGAATGCCGTATATTACATGTCTAAGGACTGCAGCATTGGCCGCATAATTTACTCTTTTTATATTTGTTTGTTCGCTGCTTTAATAGGAAACCCGAAGAGCAGACTGCTTTTTCGACAGATGCAGCACGCGATTCTCCATAATACGTCCGAAATAATGCGCGATAACGGGCGCCCTTTTTACCCAACTTATTACGTCTAAGGTATACCAAGACCCATTGAAGTCGCATAGGTTTATTTACGACCTAAATACACAGGGGATAAATTGTTTGAACATCGCCAGCTTGAACAATACGGCTATAAGCAAAGACGTCCCCGTAAGGCCCAGAAGCTTCTCTGTAATGCGCTCACACTTACTTAACTCAATAAGTGAGCACCCACATGTCACTCTAAAAAAAGTAGTGCCTTTGAGGTGTGGTAAATGCTTTTCACAACATTCACTACCTATGTAGTAACTTCGGCTATATATCATTTTCATCATTTTCTAAAACTATCGTCAAGTACAACGACAAACTTCCCTCGGCACCACTGCATCTAAACCACCGATGCCCCCTTGGTGTTTTATTCGACCCACAGTTCAACTCAGTGTACCAGGGATCCGGAAAAAATCTGAGCTGTCGTCACCTGTGTTGAAACAACTGTCTCTGCTTCTTTTGTACGAGAAGTATGCGGACAGTGTACACATATATACAGATGGTTCCACAAACATCCAGTGTTCGTCCGGTGCGGTGGTTGTCCCAGCAAGAGCTATTACCATCAGCTTTAGGACCGACCACTCCACGACGTCGACAGCTGCGGAACTAGCTGCTCTACGCGCTGCACTTTGTTTGGTTAATCGGGAAGCACCTCAACATTGGTCTATCTTCAGCGACTCAAAGGCAGCCCTATACAATCTGTGCTATCTGCTCTGCGTCGCGGGCCATACTCTTTCCTCTCCATCTTTAAATCTCCCCCACCCTGTCCCCATGTGTAGGGTAGCAAACCGGTTGTCCTATACTGGTTAACCTCCCTGCCTTTCCTTATCTACTATTTCTTCTCTCTCTCGGCTATATATAGATAACTGCCAAGTTAGTAACTCTGCTATCCTGATACTTACTACTTACTGTTTCTACCTACGTGAAATTAATCCCACTAAGTTAGTAAGCTTACTTCTATGACAGTCACTATCTTGTTAGTGCGTTCACTGCCATGGACTAGTGAACCTGATACAAATAATTGCAACTTGTCAGGTAAGTTAAGGCTTTCCTATATAAAATAGTCGGTCATTAAAGCACCTTTCATATTTGTTTATATTCTTTTTTTATTATTATTTGTTCTTCTGGAATCTTTTAATCAAATTCTCCATCTCTATACAGAGCAGCACGCCAGCGGTGATATAAACACCGGCAAAAATCTGTTTTTCCTATAAATAGTGTATCTCTCTATTTTACTGCCGCTAGTGAACTACACTTTCCCAACAATAGATTTACACCTACTTGCGTGGTTTACGTGCATGCCGTTGGCATTTTCATATTAAGTCGAATTCATTGCAAAAGCGTAAGCTCAAAAAAAAAAAAAAAAAAAACGAAAGTGGTGCGGTTTTGGTTTATGGGGTTTAACGTTAAAAAGCGACGCAGGCTATATGAGAGACGCCGTGGAAACAGTCTTGTCGTGTTACACTAATTAATAGTCGCTTATTACTTCGTGATTAGCCTGGTAAATACACATCGCAATGACATCTTCATATAACAATGTAAACATAGAGGCTTGAGCGAAGCGTATACAAGGACACACAATAGAATCAAGGCTACGCGACATATATACAACAGCACGTTTAAGGCAAGTTTATACTATTGCAAGTTTATACTCTTGAGTATAGCACACGTCGTACCGGTGAGCAGCCATGAACTTAGGTGTCTAATCGATGTTTTGGAACCAGATTCTTATACCTTACTACTACATTGTACATGTTGCACGACGAAGCATAAAAGTGTTATCCCAAAATAAAGAAAATTATAGTTTGTCTAAATTATCCATAAGGTTGTCTCAATTACAGCGGCCAATCGAGGTAGTAACGATTACTAACCCATCGCGTACGCAGGAACTTTTACTAACTCTGACACGCTTAGCAGTAACGAAAATCGTTACTACATGTGATATATTTGTAGTAAAGCGTTAGCGACACGTAGTAAGTTGACATGAGGGTAGTAAATGCTGCAGTTACTAAATTTTTACCACCGTTTTTAAGAGTGCACGATCAGGTCGACATGACGTATAAAACATGCGTGTCACCACGTGACAGCTCCCTCCCTTCTAACCCCTCCACTCCTTTTTTTTTTTTTTGGCACGCTCTTTATTACGTAATCTAACACGCAGATGCCAGGACGGCGGAGAAAACCTGCCTGAAGTGTCGTTACATTTACTAACGCAATAATAAATGACTCAATAAATAAAATTTTCTTTAGCCAGAAAGAGCTGGAGAAAGAGCTGGAGATCAGCGATATATATATATAGTCAACGTTCAAGCTCTGATTTAAGGTATCCCTGTACAGATACATCTGTGCCAACTTATGCTCAAACACAGATGTCTTTTCTATACCCTCTACGCGTCCACCTTGACATTTCTTTTATCCGCAGAGTCGCACTATCCCTTATCTAGTTTTTTTAGAGAAAAAAACATTGTTACGAGCAGATTTTCGCTTTCCTTTTAGTTTTGTTTTGAGCAGACTTACTCTGCAAAAAAGAGATATGTATAGTGAAGACAAATAAACGCCAATTTACTCTTGATCCTCCGAAGACTATAATGAAACATAACGCGTCGTTTTAAATGCGAAGCATTTCTTAGCGAACCTCAGGCACTTTGGGCGTTTCTATCTACGTATCTATCTATCTATCTATCTATCTAGCCGCCTACGTCTAGGTGCTCTCCTGGTCGTCTCCATAACTTGTAATATACCAAAATTGGCATAGCAGGGCATTAGTGTATGGCGAACACGATTCACTGGTCATGACATGAATAACGCAAAATACCTGTCGCGTACGTCATGAAACCCTTTCTCTCAGTCACGTGTGGCACATACCCGCTTACCATAGTTCATGTTATGCGGGTATGTGCCACAGGTGATACAAAGTCTCAACCAACACAGTAACCGCGAACACACACATTGACACGCAAGGAAAGTGATAATAATAATAGTTGGGGTTTTATGTCTCAAAACCACGATGTGATTATGTGAGACGCCGTAGCGAAGGTTTTTGACCATCTGGTATTCCTTAACGTGCACCGAGATCGTACAGTACACGGGCATCTAGCATTTTGCTTCCATCGAAATGCGACCGCCACGGCCGGGATCGAACCCGCGACCTTTGCGTCAGCAGCCGAGCACCGTAACCGCTATACCACCGCGGCGGACGCTACACTGCAAACGCAAACTAGCCTAATTGGGCGTTTTAAGGGCTACAATCCTCCTTAATACTACCTTCATCTGGACAGTACTACCTTAGGGTGTAATGAGGTGGGTGTAATAAAGTTCTGCGTCCTCAATTTTACTTCGTTAAGAAATTATGTGGAAGAAAGGAGGTAAATTCACTATCTGACGCCATTCGTCGAATGGAGTTCAAGAACCAAGAAACTCCCATCTCATTTCCTCTGGCATGTTTTCTCTTTTTTTTTTCTTTTTCGAAGCTTTCCATAATGCCTTCAGTGCTGGCGGGCATGCATGCAGCTGTGCGGGGGAAAGAAGTAAAAGAAAGAGGCGGCATGCTTCATCGCACTAAAAATCCCTTGCACAGATAGCCCAGAGAAAGAGATATACGAGACCCTCCGAACGGCTGGAGAGGAAACGAGGAAGCCCTTTGGCCTTGGCGGCCCGCCCCCGCCAGGTCAAAAGCAAGCCAGACGAGGCGCTATTGAAGTGAAATGGGACAAAGCTTCGCGCCGCATGCGCGCGCGAAGAAAAAAAAAACAGAAAAAAAGAAAGAAACGTGAGGAGGGAGTCGTTCCCGCGGCGGCGCGATCGTCGTAGCAGCGCCTCGTCGTAGCTAGGCCTTGTGAACACCACTTCTCAAGTGATCAGCTGTGTCGGTCGTGTGTGCGCGTTTTGTGCCTGCAGCCTCACTGTGTTCTCGCCGCTGGATGTGATATGCGTGGTTTGACGACAGTGCGACATGCTGCGCTGCGAGTGCGATAATCGCGACGGCCCTGTCGACTCAAGCGAGCGTGCCGCTGTGCATTACCAAGCAGATGATGGGCACCCTGCGTGCTCGGCACAGTCAGGAACAAAAATGGTAAGTAATACTGATGTTCTCTCTCTTTGCGAGCCCTTATCGTCGCTTATGCACCTGTAGATGACCTTCTGCACATTGCGTCGATTGAAAAGTGCAATGAAAAGCAAAAAAAAAAAAAAGAAAGAAAAGAAAATCGGCATGTCAAGCTTGCGAAATGCCTGCCAGCGCACCATGAGCGTGGATGTGACCCATGCCGTACATTACACGCATGTCATTCATTGTTTCCATGTTACCAGCCGTCATTTATGTACGTCATACAGTCACGTCACGCTATACCAGTCTTGGTATGATATCAAGTTAGAGAACCGGACGTGAGTGCACCAGGCTCCATGCCGTAAATGACATACATGTCGTTATTTTCATGTTACTATATGTCATTTATGTTCGTCGCAGAATCACGTCACGCTATATCAATTTAGGTGTATGTCAAGCTAGCGAACCGGCCGCGAGCGCACCATGAGCGTGGCGTGTGTACATGACATGCATGTCATTATTTTCATGTTGCCAGCTGTCATTTATGTTGGACGTACAGTCACACTGCACAATACCAATTTTGGTGTATATGAAGCAGGCGAAACGGCCACTAGCACCCCCGAGTCCATGTTGTCAAAATAACGCCATACATGACAAGCGTGTCATGATTGCATGTTAGAAACTGTCGTTTATGTGCGTCATACACTCTTGTTACGCCATACCTATTTTGGTAAATATCAAGTTAACGAAACAGTCGCAAGAGAACCAAGAGAGTGACGTGTAAATCATGTCGTTAATGAAATGCATATCATGATTTTCAGGTTGAGACCCATCATTCATCTTAATGCTGTGGTGCGCAAAGGAACGAAACACGAAGGAAGGCAACGAAACACGGCGTGTTTCGTGTTTCGTTCCTTTGCGCACCACAGCATTAAGATGAGTTACCAACTCGCCCAGCAGTCCGTACTTCTCAAGAGTACCCATCATTCATGTTCTTCATGCAGTCGTGTCATGCCACACGAATTTTGGCATACATCCCATTAACGAAACACCCACACGAGCTATGAGTCGTAGGCGGCTAGATAGATAGGTAGATAGATCCGTTCAAAGTTGTAGAAGTGTTTAACAAATGCTTCACATTTAAGTCGTTAAACACAGATAGCAATGATGTGTGATGCACGTTTTGGAACTTCTGTGAATATCACTCATGCTTCATACGACCAGTCAATCGACCCAGGAGTGCTCCCTGATAAAGTTGTTTGCACGATATAATTTTCTTGCCTGCGATAAAGCATGAATGAGGCATGATGCTTTCAGGGAATATACATTACAGCAAAAGGCCACGGTTATCACATTGTCACATGATGGAATGTGCATAAAGGACAACTTTGTTTTCGATTTATTCTTTTCTCCAACTTCATTTGTTTGTTTTAATCCTTCATCATCGTGTCAATTTGCGCACATTGACATGTGACAAGACCGTGCGCTCTCATTTTTGCAGCATCTACCTTGGATGCAGTCAACTACCCTGGACATCTTTCTCCCGCCATGCAACTGTGAGAACCCACCGAAGCACAGATTGTCAGGAAGTGAAAGACTTTTCGGCAACAATTTTGCATTGCGCACTCTGCCCGTCTCCTGAAATAGCATATTAAGGTACATAAGCACTGTACCTTCATACATATGCATCAAGGAACAGTGAAATAGCATATCAAGGTACATTAACATCATTAGCTTGGATTCATTTAACTAGAACGAATAAATCATGTTAAAGCTATACAATGATGGCCATATCATGTGACAGACATCTGCTAAGTGCAGTGTGTATTGTGAAGCACATGCGTTTTATGGCATTGAATGAATGGATAAATGTTTATTCCAGCAAAATACAGGAAATGGGCCTCAAGTGAAAAGCGACAATGGTAGCTTGAGAAGTGTACAAGGCCCAGTAGAGCAAAAAGAGAGAGAGAGCAGTGGAAACGTGTGCACGTTCAAAGGCAAAACATATACGCATACAAAAAGAAACAGGAAAGACAAAGCAGAAGAAACGTGCACATTCAAAGGCAAAACACCTACGCCATCTGCACTGTGAAAAAATCAAAAGGGTGAACATTTACGCTAGTGAAAAACAATGAAAATCAGAAAACAGTGAAAACAGAAAAGAAGGAACGCCATTCAACGGCATGGAAGGAATGCAACTTCATTGGTCACGTATCAACAGTGGAATTTACATGTGCATATTCTTAGCCATTAGGAGATGTGCAAGGCTAATTTAATCGCATTGATATAAGTCAGCTGTTGAGTCTGTTGAACCAGATTGTTGAATCATCTTGTTTATTCCCTCTCGTTAATTTGCTGTTTTGCATTATGTTGCCATAGTTTTCAAGGTCAATACATAGTATCATGACTGTTGACACAATATGACAAGGTGAAAGCGCTGTATTGTGCCCAGGCCTTAGTTTATCCTCACTAGAAGTGCGCTGTTTATTTTTGCCATGGTTCAGTGCCAAGTTGCCCAATCTTCACTCCTAAGCAGAGTAGGTGCGGTTAATCAAGACCTTGCTAATATTCACAACCCTTTTAAAGTGTACTTATAATGATAACTTTACTGACATCAAAAACTACCCACATAATGGTAAACATGGCGAGAGTACACTTCTGGTGGTGTTTCGCATTTTTTTTGCATCCGTTTGTTTTTCGCCCTGTGCACACGAAGTGAAACGCTCACAAGGAAATATTTAGCAGCATCTCAATGTTGTATTTATTTCGTGTTTTGACAAAATGTCTGCGATAAGGATAGTCAAGTGCGAATCTTTGTTAAGACATTCATTTTTATGTGTACAGAAATCTTAGTGGACTTCTTTTTTTGTAATTTTCAGGAATACACTTCTGGCAAAGCAGCAAGTGTTGCTTGCCCACCAGTCTGTGTTCAAGACAAGTGTATTGTGGGCATGAGTGTCGGCAGGATTTTGTCTTGGGGGTGCAAGGTGGCGTAACGTGTCGGCCTGATGAGCAGGAGAGCATTGGTGTAGCTTGCGTGGGGGTCAAGTGCTGGTGTGTCTTGATGGCGGCAGGTGCCCTTTGTGCAAACCCCTGCCGACACCCATGATTGTGGGAACACCCTGATGTGCCTCACTTTACACTATGTCGAACAGCTCGTACATCTTACCACATTTAGGCCAACACTGGTATTGATGCAGAGTGTTATGCGCAATGCTGCGTGAAACGTTTCTGATATCTTGTGCATTTGAAAATTTCGCATTGTTTAAAAAGACGCTGAGTGGACCCAGTGTTATTCAGCAAACATAAGTCTTAACAGGGGCAGTTGGGTGAGTTGGTGTATATTCATAGTTAAAGAGGGTGCAAAAAAAAATACAGCACAGAGAAATCAAGGGGACAGGATGACGCGCTACTAGCAACTGAAGTTTAATCGAAACCACAGAAAGATGTAAACACACAGTACGAAAAAATTACAAGACTAAACAATCAGACATCCACAGAGGAATGAAGGGGGCAGACAGGACAATGCGCTACTAGTAACTGAAGTGTAATCAAAACCACAGAAAGATATAAACACACATGACTAAAAAAGCCAAGCACATGTTCAACTTCAGTTGTTAGTAGTGTGTCGTTCCGTCCCCTTTGTTGCTATGTGTTCTGATTTCGTTTTCACGTTTTCCTTACCTATGAACTGAACTCCTGACTGTTTCACAGTCTATATATGTGAGGTCAATATTTATTCATCCTCATGCCATATCAAGTCCTAGGATCCAATGTGCAAAGCGACCAGTCACTATTTACAGGAATTTTTTTATTTAGTGCCTGTGATTGCCTAATTGCAAGTTGACGTCACAGCCATGGTGCCTGGATTATTTTCAATGTGGTAATTATGCGTAAGCCATCAAGTGAGGAATTAAGGATGAACTTTTGAGTTACAGGTGTTACAGATGGCACTAGCTGGCATAAAAACATTGAAGCATGGCTGTACTTGTTATGCATATTAGAAGTATTGGTACATTGCAGTCATGTGATTATGCCGACAAGTTCCCAAGCACACTTCCAGAAATTTACGATGGCTTCCAGGTATCTGTGAGTAAATATGTACAGCAACATATAAAGGCAACCTTGTAATTTTGTGGGCATTGCTGAATGCTTTTATGCACCTTGGTATGTGGACCTACAGTCAACACCACAGGTCTATTTTGGGCTTTTTTGTAGGAAACTCAACTCCAAAATCATGTGCGACATGTTTTGATGTCATAGGGCAAACTAATGCAATAAAAAACTGTACAACTGCCTGTCTACACGGTTTCATATTTCCCAAAAGTGATGCTAGCCTTATTGTACTAATTTAATTAGTTGCCTTCGTGTGTAGGCTGACACCAAGTTCCTTGGGTAGCTTATTTTTTTGGATTGTACTTACATACTGGCACGGTGAAGTGCACACGTTAGTGCGCATCATGATGAGATTTTACACCCTACTTTCGTATTGCTTTACTGCTGTGAATTATGTATAGTGCTTAGGCTGTACTGTATATGTTGTTCCACGTATTCAGTTTTGGGAGTAGGTTCTGTGCACGACGATGGAAATATATACCTATATCCTTACATTGACACGAGAACTGCTGCTGCTTTGATTCCAATAAAATGTTGCAACAACTGGTTCTTGTATCAATTGAAGTATGACTACTTGCCTTGCATGCAAATTGAAGAAATGAATTTGTGCTTGCAAAACAAATTGCTGAAACACTGCCTGCTCAATGTAACTGCTTGTGTTTTATTACCAAACACATTGAACAGATGATTCACAGATTAGGACACATTGTAGAAGATAGGCAACAGAAAGTTAGCCAGAAAGTTATCACTGTGTTCTAACGTAGATTGGGTGATCTTTTATCAATAGTAGCATAATTGAAGGTTGCTGTTGTATATATAAAGTTTAACGTAGTGTGCAGGTGGACGAGGGAGTGCACATATGATAGTTTTTCCAGTTTTCTGCATATTTGCTACAGTCCTCGTGTTTCTGTGTTACGATTGTGAAATTCTGAATTGCAAACAAGCCAACCTCTCTGCTGCTGTGGTGAAGTAATTCAACAGAACCATATTTTCTCAAGAACAGCTGTTCCATTGAGGAAGAGGGTAATGCTTTTTTTTAATGAGTACTGCATCATCTGTCTGAGGGGAGGGCCAAGTACACATGGACGTTCACAAGCAGGGGCGTAGCCAAGGGTGGGGGGGGTTGGGAGGGTTCAAACCCCCCCCGAAATTTTTCTGTTTTGCTTGCTTATATAGGCACACACACATACAAACGCCCGCATGAACATACATAAAGTATGGTTGAACCCCCCCCCCCCCCCCCGAAAAAAATTTCTGGCTACGCCCCTGTTCACAAGAGAGAAGTGCAAGTACATTTTTTTGTGTTGTGGGAGACCTGTCACTGGTAAACTGGGGAGGTTGTCCTTGACCTTGGGGCACGCGTTAGGCATTCGCTTTAACGCGGTGGCGTGATGCTTACCAATAAAAGCTAATTAGTAAGAAATGTAGGTAGTATACGAGTATGAAAGCAAATAAATACTGAATATGCGTTATAGAGAAGCACTGAATGCCGTGCTAAAGCGTGCATTGCGAATAAGCGCTAATTGCGGAAATGATAAGCGTTCAGCTGCTCAGAAGGCGCTGCTGCCCCTATAGCTGCGTGCAGCTCGCGGCTGTACGCGCGCATTCAACCTGCATTCAACGCACTTTGTGTAGGCGCGTTACAATGTCCTTGTAACTCTCGAATTTTCTGCGTGTGTAATTTTCATATGCGAACGCAGGCGGTCCACACTAAAGGGTGCATTGCGAATAAGCGCTAATTGCGCTTATTCGCAATGCACCCTTTCCGCAACGCAAGCGGAAACAGATTTTTGTTCAGCTGCTCAGAGAGCTCAGAGCGCGCTGCTGCCCCTGCGTGCAGCTCGCGGCAGTACGCGCGCATTAAATGCACTTAATGTAGGCGCGTTACAATGTTCTTCTAAGTCGGGCATCTGCGTGTGTAACTTTCATATGAGAACGCAGGCGGTCTTCGAACTGCTCATAACAGCTGCCGCATCTGGACTCGCGCAGTTCGCGGCTGCAGAAATAACGAAAATTGCTCCACAGCATACGCTCATGGAATGCACATGCGTTCGCTCATCTGAAGATACCTTTGTCACGCTGGTATTCACGAATTTAGCGCGAGCGAAGAGGGCACACGTTTATAATTTTTCTAGCGGCACGACACGGTGAACCGGAGAATTCGGAGCCGAGGGTGTTTACGTCGATCGGCTCGGCCTGCATGACGCCCCACAAATTATGTATTGACCTTCCGCAAGAGCAAACACACGCCGATGGTACAAGAACAGAAGTTCGAAGTTGTGCCGACGGGTTACCAGCCGCTTTGTACATGCATTGGTACATATATAAGCCCACGAAAAAAGCAAGCTTTCTAGTGGTGGCGCTGTGGTGTAATGGTTATAGTGCTTGCTTTGAGTGCGTGTGGTCGCGAGTTCGATTCCTGTGTCGTGCGTACTTGTATGCAAATGTCATGTTTGTGCATGAATACTTTGGTGTCCGTTTTCTATTATGTCCTAGTGATGAAATAGTAGCGGAAATTGGCCGGTAAACGTAATGTAGAGCCTAAAATATACTTTTTTTTTTCATTTCGCGACCGCTCTAGGGCCTCGTATAAAAGGAGGTTTTAACAGCTCTCAAAAGAAGGAGAAAAACTCTCAATGCGCTCTGTTCAAGCCCCCAAAATGGCTTAAATAAAAACACCAACTTTACCTCCAAAAGGAGGCTTTAAAAGCTCTCAAAAGAACCAGAAAAACTTCCAATGCGCTCCGTTCAAGCCCTCAAAATGAGTTCAATAAAAACACAAATTTACCTCCTTAGTTCCGTGTAATCACTCCCTCAAAGGATGTAAATAAAACCTCCTTTTGAACCTCGTTTTGAAGGGGGTTTTGCGTAGTACCTTTTGGATGCACGTTATGCGTCGAGCCCGAAACTCCCTAAAAGGCTCAAACCCGTTTGCAGTGTAGGAAAGTGAAGAAGCTGATGATTGAACGCCCCTGGAAGACGCTCAACTACCATGCACTTGTCGATTGCGCAAAAATCGTTGTGAATGCTTCCTACAATAAGTCTGGGGAGGGAACCAGGCCTCTCATCATTACCGGTGACTTCAACATGGATTTATCAAGACCCAACAACGCCTGGTCTTTATACTGCGTGAAAGACGGCTCGAATGCGGACAGGGCATCAAAAGACCTCGCTGCCACGTCCAGGACAGGAGGCGTCATAGATCATTTCATCGTAAGAGGCATCCAGGATTTCCACCAGCTGCAATATACCTCGCACTTCACTACACTTAGACCCCTCATAGCTGCGATCACGAACGGATCCGATAACAAGTCCGGTCCAGCCTCTGGTGCTCACTAATCACGGTGATGATGACCTTGTCCAAAAGCTGTCAAGAACCCCTCCTACACATCAACACAGGTTCGTGAAATCTACGTGCGTTCTCCGTCATTCATAACGGGCTAGTATAATCAAAAGTACTGTAACGCAACTGTAACAACTGCAACGTACGTGCAATGCCCATGCGCGTACCACTCGGCTGCGTACCACATGTCTAAGGAAACGTTCCTAAATGAAGCTTAGTTGCGAGTAACGCCTGTCCTGTGCGTCTGTGTCCCTTCTTTGTCCTGTTCGGATTCGCTCTATCCAGTATTGAAGAATACAAGCACTACATATCAGCTTACCGCGTCTGGTGTTGGTAACACCCATGATGCTGTTGGCATTGTTACGCACTGTAAACAACTGGTTACATAATACACATGCGACTCTTCAACACATGAGTGTGCGCTTACCACTTCCACATTTCTCTAGCGTCATTCCGTAACGTTTCGCTCAATGTGAAAAATTACGCCAGAGTCACCATCCCGCGCATGCTTCGCATAACGTCGATTCTCACGGTACGTGGGATCTGCCGAATTTTTCTTTGTACAAAACAATATTTTATTTGCACTTCTCCCATCTATAAGCATGGAAAATAAATAAAAAATAAAATGAACGCATTATCCACGGCTTCTTATTTATTTGTTATGCCCTGCAGTCGTTCGCTGATCTGCAAGTGGGTGGGTGCCACGGAGATTTATTCGAAGGCTTTCGGCTACGGCAGCCGTTATATTCGCAGATTGCTAGAGCTGATCACACTGCGTTTCGCGGGCATGCAGCGCACGAAAGATATTACCCACACAGCCTCTGCTGTATCTCGACAACAGCGGCAATGTTTGTGCACAAACAAGTTCTCGCATGCATGATAGCCGTTATAACTTATCGCCGGCCCTTAATTCACTTAGGCAATTTGCCCAAGCCTATTTGCTCGACACGCTTATACAGTCGCTCGGAGTGCCCGCTAATTGCTCCCCTCTGCAGCTGCCAGGTATACGTTTGCCTCGTGGTCAACGTGGTTAGTAATGAGAAAGTGACCTTGCATGCTGAAGTCTTTCGCATTGAGCATGGCACCACCGACGCGCATAGCGTTCACTTAACACAGAAAATAGGTAGAGTATCGTTCCCACGATATATTTGCCGAAAGCACTCATTTATACGTCGCCCCACGTGACCTCAACCTCCTGGGTCACTTACGTTTATGAAACATGTTGCTTTAATGAGAAAATAGTATCTACCCGCCATTATAATGATCTGAAGTGGGAACTGCGAGGACTGTACGCCACGTTACATTACGTCTAGCTGTGCTATCAAAACGAGAACACTGCACGACAACTCTTTCTATGTCAATAGTTCAGGGCCCACTAGGTCTGAGAAAACTTAATTTTAGGGGTGTGCGAATATCAAACTTTTCGAATACGAATCGAATACGAATATCCACCTTCGAATATCGAATCGAATATCGAATATCAAAGGAAAAACGCCTCCACAGTAACGATATTTTATTTAACATGTAGCTATTTGAAGAAAAAAAAAACATTAACAGCCTGACTGGCAACACAACATACACTGCTATCTCCAGAACACAATGTTCAGGCTAGCACAATGCACATCACAACACAAGCAAATATCACGGCACAATGAAAGTAATGACTACATGTTATCATGAAGAAATATGAGTTGCTCCACATGATCAGGCAGCAGGCGCTCCCTTGTAACAGAGACAACCCCCCCCCCCTCCCCTGCACCTGAAAAGGCACGCTCGCTTGGAACAGAAGTGGCTGGTATAGGGAGGTACATATAGAGCAAAGCTTTGCCAGACTGGGGTATCTGAAGGTGCCTACAGTCCGCCACCAGTCACATGGGTCACTGTCTTTCTTCAGAAGTGCCCCCGCATAGTGAACGAGTGGTAGTGCGGCACGTTACGGCCGCATAATATTGAAAATGTACGGTTACACGATCGCCAACAGCGCTGCACGTCGGAGATGCACCAGCAATAAATCATACGTATTGGGGCGCTCGTCGCAGGCAGATCGTGCCCCCGTTTACTTACGATGTTTATCGCTCCTCTCGGCAACGTTTTTAGCTATATGAACGCAGGATAAATGTGGAAGACGAGTTATTTTATGCATGATAATCGAATCGCATATTCGATTTTGTCGAATATTCGAATTTATCGAATATTCGAAACTTTTCGAATACACGATTTCCGAATCGAATACGAATATTTCGAATGTAATATTCGACGAATATTCGAAACTTTCGAATATTCGCACACCCCTGCTTAATTTCCCAGAAATTTGTGAGTGTATTCGGTCGAATTGCACAGTGTATGTTGGCGCGTTTAGGCCGGGAATCTGTATATGGCTGCGTGCCGAAGCAACCGGAATATTAAACCTTTTCGTGCGTCTCACTCTCTCTAAACTTTTGACACTGACTGCACATTCATATTACATTCAGAATCACGGTTTGTGAAAAGAACGCCGCTATTTTCAGATGACCCTGCGCCACGTTACGTTTAATTTTTCCTGCCACGATAGTTCGTCAATTTACTTGTGTTCGTGCAATAGAAGTTAATCTCTCTCGCTCTCTGACACTCGGGGCTGAAGTTATGTGCGTCAGTCGATATAACAATGAGAGCCCGCGATCACGATGGCCAACGAAAATACGGTAACATAAGGCAGATATGTGCAGGACGGCGCGTTTTGAGACAGGCTATTGCATATAAGCGCATAGGAGTGCTTTCTAGTCAAATAAAATTTGTATAAGTGAAATATAATAAACTAAGGGCGAAGAAAGAGAAGCGGTCGTAATATCTTATCTGGCTGTTTTATTGCGGCTATTTCTATTTCATACAAGGATCTGAGTGCAAAAGGAAAAAAAAAAAGCAGTTTTAGCCTTGTTTACGATGAAGTAGCAGCTATACGTGTTTCAAGAAATGTGTCCAACCTTCTCAAAAAATCAGGAAATTGCGATATTTGCTCGGGGCTTTCAGAAATGCTTTTTCTGTAGCGGCATGAATCTTAAGGTAGTTAAGGACATCATTTAGGACAGTAATTAACAAAGTTACATTAATTAACTTTTTAATTAGCGGAGTTAGATGATTGTGTCAAATGGGAGAATTGAAGTTCTTCATGCGAGGAACCCATCCGAGCTTTGAGATTTCGAAAAAGTGTCCTCTAGTAATTGTTGTAGCGTAATGAAATTCAACGAAATGCAACGGCTTTCAACAGCGAAAGCCATCGAATTCGGTTGAATTTCATTACTTCGTAATTATTACTAGAGGCCGCTTTTTCGAAATCTCAATGCTGGGATGGCTTTCTGGCACGAAGAACTTCAATTCACCAATTTGACACAGTCACCTAACTCCACTAATTAAAAAGTTAATTAACTTAACTTTCTTAATTACTGTCTCAAGTCATGTCTCTAACCATCTTAAGATGCCTAGCGCTACAGAAAAAGTCATTCACTCATTTTGGACGTCTCAGAAGAATATGGCAGTTGCGTTCGTCCACGTTTCTGTTTAGGTTTCGCCATTGAATTTGGTCGAATTTCATTACTTCGTAATTATTACTAGATGCCACTTTTTCAAAATCTTAAAGTTGGGTTGGGTTTCTAGCATGAAGAAATTCAATTGTCCCTAATTAAAAAGTTAATTAATTTAACTTTTTTAATTACAGTCCCAAATAATTCCTTTAACCATCTTAAAATCCCTGCCACTACAGAAAAGACGATTCTGAAGGCAGCAATCAAATATCGCATTTTCCTGATTTTTTGAGAAGGTTGGACACATTTCTTGAAACACCCTGTATATAAAAGGGCGCTGCTGTGAAAAGAATAACAGCGAAGATGTGACACACTCACTTTTCGTCTCATTTCAGTACTGACTGTCAGAGGAAAGGAAAAAGAAAAACATGGCTTACCCCTCTTTCATAGAAATCGGTATAACACGAAAGTGAAACGTGTCTTCACAGAAGTACTTTATCGTTTATTGATATGTGAGAGCTTGTACAATGTATATTGGTGTTTGGCAGCTATAGCACCGTTTGATGTCCATCCCGATGGCAAACGCCCATAATCATGATTTAACCGTTGTGGTAGCTGAAGTTGTTAACGTATACCTGTACATATATCTCGAATCCCGATCAAAGATGGCATCAACAAGCACATAATAAAAACTCACATGGTCCCTCGAAGGCGAAAACCATTTTCTTCTTTTTCTTCTCAGTCGATGTATTGATCCTCCCCTGCTCCCCCCCTCCGAAAGCTTTCTGCACATAAAGTGGTTTTGCACTGCGCCCGAGAACGGACGCATTGCAAGCTTTCTGCACCTCACCTTGTATTGCGCTGCCTCCGTGATCGGGCCCACGTTTGACAAAGCGACAATGTCATGCGATGACGTCATCGTGTGACGTCATGCCAGGTGGCGTCATAGTGCCGTCACGATGATGCCACAATTTTTCGGATCTGTGACGTCATGATGACTTTTTGCATCACTCGTGTTGACGCGGCCGACGCGGCATGCCACTTGAAAATTTTCAGTTTTGCATGTGCATATATACACGTATACATACAAACGCATGCACGAACGTATACATAAAGGGTGGTTGAACCTCCTTATCAGCGGTAAAAAATTTATGCTTACGCCCCCGGTCAAAATCGGTCTCTCTGTTTTATGACAAGCGACATTGCGCTCCCAAGAAATCACCTTTTTTTTTCCTCCATCCTTTTGAACTGTTACACCGCCGGTGACAATCTGTCTCTGTGTTTTCTTACAAGAGACACTGCGGTCCCGAGAAATCACCTTCTTTTTCCTCCATCCTTTTGTGTTGTTACGCCCCCCGTTCAAAATCGGTCTCTGTGTTTTCTTGCAAGAGACACTGCGGTCCCGAGAAATCACCTTTTTTCTCTCCATCCCTTTGTATTGTTATGCCCCCGGTCAAAATCGGTCTTTGTGTTTTAAATGCGAAGCATTTCTTAGCGAACCTCAGGCACTTTGGCCGTTTCTATCTACGTATCTATGTATCTATCAATCTATCTATCTAGCCGCCTATATACGTCTGCGCGCTCTCCTGGTCGTCTCCATAACATGTAATATACCAAAATTGACATAGCAGGGGGTCAGTGTATGACGAACACGATTCACTGGTCATGACATGAAAAACGCAAAAAATTACACCATCTCCCATGCACTCAAGGGAACCATGAGGGGATGCGAAGTAGCATTGGGGCGCACACCGAGTTTCCGTTACGTTCTCTATAGGCGTTTCCGTTAGTGTGCCGCAACACCTACTCGGCCCGTGGCAAGACAGCGGTTGCGCGATGCGCAACACCAAAGCGCCGTTGGTGTTCTTGAGGAACAGTGGACTAAACCAAAGTCTGTGAATTACTCTTTTGTGTATGTGACTTTATGCGTATGTGAATGTATGTACAGTGTGTGTGTATGTGATTCATTGTATATACCATAGTAATCACCCGACACCCGGAGTAGCAAGCCAGGCGACAAACCAGGCTAACCTCTCCGGGATTTTCATTAAAGATTATATATATATATATATATATATATATATATATATATATATATATATATATATATATATATATATATATATATATATATATATATCCGTTAGTGTGTGAGGTTTGTATTTAGTGTTTGTGTTATCATTACGTTGTGTTTGTGCGTTGCTTTCCGTTAGCTCCGAGTGAACGAGTGGCACCGACCATGACGTTACAACTCATCGAACGGGAGCGAAGCGAGAATGACGGAAGCCGACCGAGCGCACGCGCTTATATACACATGAAACGGGGGAGGGAGAGGAGAGAGTGGGTTACAGGCTGTATTTGGCTGCGGCACGGCTGCATCACGTGGAAGGAGAGGCTTCGCCGCGGCTGCAGCGCGGGGGAGGAGAGGAGAGAAGGCGACCGAACACCTGCGTAAAGGAGGAGAGTGGGAGAGAGAGTAGGCGCATGCGCAGTGGAGCGCGGACTCCACCACCGCCGCCGGACACAGCCCTGAGCAAAAGTTGCTTCGCATCTAATACCTGTCGCGCACGTCATGAAACCCTTTCTCTCAGTCACGTGTGGCACATACCCGCATACCAAAGTTCATGTTATGCGGGTATGTGCCACAGGTGATACGGAGTCTCAACCAACACAGTAACCGCGAACACACATACATTTACACGCAAGGAAAGTGATAATAATAATTGTTGGGGTTTTATGTGCCAAAACCACGATATGATTATGAGAGACGCCGTAGCGAAGGGCTCCGGAAATTTTGACCATCTGGTATTCTTTAACGTGTACCGAGATCGCACAGTACACGGGCATCTCACATTTTGCCTCCATCGAAATTCGACCGCCGCGGCCGAGATCGAACCCGCGACCTTCGGGTCAGCAGCCGAGCGCCGCAACCGCTACACCACCGCGGCTGACGCAAAAAGGAAAGTGAGGAAGCTGAATACAGAACACCCCAGGAAGACGCTCAACTACCATCCACTAGTCCACGTGGTCCGCAACGTGGACCACATGGATTACGGAAAAACCGGGGTCAATGGTTCCTACAATAAATCTGCCGAGAGAACCAGGCCTCTCATCATTACCGGTGACGTCAACATTGATTTGTCAAGACCCAACAACGCCTCGTCCTTATACTCCATGAAAGACGGCGTGGATGTGGACAGGGCATCAAAAGACCTCGCTGCCACGTCCAGGACAGGAGACATAATAGATCATTTCATCGTAAGAGGCATCCAGGATTTCCACCAGCTGCACTATATATACCTCGCACTTCACTACACTTAGACCCCTCGTAGCCGCGATCACGAACGGATCCGATTAACCAGTCTGGTCCAGCTGCTGGGGCTCACTGATCACGGTGATGATGACCTTGTTCAAGAACTAAGAACCCCCTTCCATACGTGCACATGGGTTCGTGAAATGTGCGTGCGTCCTCCGTCCTAACGGACAAGTATAAGCATAACAACTGTAACTGTGACTGTAACGTACGTGCAGTGCGCCTGCGCGTGGCACTCGGCTATGTATATATCTAGGGGAACTATCCTGAATGAAGCTTAGTTGCGAGTAACGCCTGTCCTGAGCATCTGTGTTCCTTCTTTGTCTTGTTCGGATTCGCGCTATCCAGTATTGAAGAATATAAGCACTACATATCAGCTTACCGCGTCTGGTGTTGGTAGCATCCATGTCGCTGTTGGCATCGTTACGCAACTGTAAACAACTGGTTACATATGCGACTCCTCAACATATGAGTGTGCGTATACCACTTTCACATTTCTCTAGCGTCATTCCGTAACGTTTCATTCAATGCGAAAAATTACGCAACAGTCACCATCCCGCGCATGCTTCGCATAACATCGATTCCCACGGTACATGGGATCTGCGGAATTTTTATGACAAGCGACATTGCGTTCCCAAGAAATCACCCTTTTTTTCCTCCGTCCCTTTGTATTGTTACGCCCCTGGTCAAAATCAGTCTCTTTGTTTTATGACAAGCGACGTTGCGGTCCTAAGAAATCAACTTTTTTCCCTTCATCCCTTTGTATTGGTCTTTTTTCAACGATGGCTCTTATACGAGCGATTATTTCCATGTCTCAAATAAATGTGCAACCAAAATCGGCCGCATGCTTTAAAATATCTAAAATTCTTCTCCAGATACACCTCCGAGTAGGCAGCAGTCATCCGAGCGTGCTACAGCTATTAGACCAGACCATTCTCGCAATGATGCCAGTAATCCTCGCTCATAGATACAGAGGGAAATTGTACACAGCGTGTGCGTAGCACACATTTTCCCTCGCTATTTCTTTCTCCCTTAATTTCTTCAAAAACCGGAAATCAAGATGTGTTTGTTTTGCTTGTTTGTTTAACGTTTTCAGTTATCTATAAAAAACTAAGACAACTGGAACAAGAGGCTCTCATCGCACTTGACTAAGTATCTGACCTCAAAAAAACGCCAGGCCTGCGCTGAAACCGCAGCACAGTCACAGCGAAAGCTGGAAGAGCGGCGTTTCTAGAGCCCGTTAAGCTCTCTTGGGGCTACAATACAAGTACACTAGAAAGGTACCCACTACGCCATAAATCACAATTTTTGTGAAGTTGGGAAGCACCTATACTAAGCCATTATTCGTCATTCTGCGGCGAAGCGAGGCACCAGCTACACGTCTTTTAGGCATTATGTGCACTTTGTTGACGCGACGACTGATGACGATGAAGAATTATGGCTCAGCCCTTTGTAATGGGTTGGAATCTTTAAACGGCCCACCAGTTATGTAATTTGCATTGGGTGACGCCCGGTCGCTATTTCCCTCTCCCGTCATGCTGTATAACATACGTTAACGTGGGAGAGAGACGGGTGGGGGGGGGGGGGGGGGCGAAGAACTTTACTGAGACCCCGAGGAAATGGATCATGCGCTTATGGGCTTCCTTGGCAACCAATACAAGTGCACTTGCGAGGAATCCACTACGCTATAAATCATTGTAATTTTACTGAGACCCCGAGGAAGTGGATCATGCGATTAGGGGCTTCCTTAGCAACCAATACAAGTGCACTTGCGAGGAACCCACTACGCTATAAATCATTGTAATTTTTGAGAAGTAGGGCAGCAGGCACTGTGCCATTTTTCGTCATCCTACGGAGAGCGTTGGTACCTGCTAAACCCATGTAAGGCATTATGCGCACTTTGTTGATGCTGTGCCTGATGACGATGAAGAATCATGGCAGAGTCCTTTGTAATGGGTTGGAAGCATTCAACAACCTACTCGTTGCGCAATTCGCATTGTGTGACGCCTGGTTACAGAATTCGCGTTGTGCGACACTTGGTGCTTATTTTACTCTTCTACCACGCTATATTGCATATGCTAATGTGGTTCCTTCCCGACATGAAGCCTGTATAGGACCTTTTTGCAAAGCAGTTTCAAGCACCGGCATGGCTCAGAGGTTGAATACTGGGCTCCCACGCAGAGGGCCCAGGTTCGAACCTCGTTCCATCCTGGAATTTTTTCTTATTTCGTTTTTTTTTTCTTATTTCGAGCGATACTGGTTACGGACACCGGCGGCGGCGGCGGCGGCGGACAACTACGGCGCCAAAAACGGCCGGTGAAATGATCTCATAACAGCTTTCGCTGTAAAACAATGATTGATTAATTAAATAATATGAAACAAAGCATGCAAGATATACCGAGTAGGTTGTGCATGACTTGCACACGAAATCGCAAAGCTCGGTTCAGCTATGGCAGTCACAAGATATAATTAATGTTTACATAATTGTAGACAATGCCCACCGCGATCGTTTATAATGGTTACTGTGCGATAACTAAATGTCCTGCCACCCCACCCTATAGGCCCGTCATCCTACATTTTGGTATATGCAACGTATTTGAAGACATTCATCATCATCACGAACACTATATATCATATCACTCGTCACCACAGACAGTACATGACATATTTGTTCATGGCGTCACCAACGGCAATCAGTAACTAAAGTAACACCAAGAAAAGGAAATAAGAGGAATCATACTATTCTGGGACAATCTAGCTGTAATTGGTGATCTTCGACACTTGCTAATTAAATGGGAATAGAATGAAATCTGCGGAGTTCCTCCACTGGCCACCCATTTTTAGGTCAATCCACTTATATAGTGAAGCGCACTCCCTCGCCCCCCCCCCCCCCTTCTCACACAATAAACCATTAGAATACTCAATATCATCATCGTCGTCACTATGCCTGTCGCTGCTCTGGCGTAGCAGATTATATTTTACAGCTAAGCTGTTTATCTCTAGTCCATGTAATCCCTGGGTGTACGCTGGGCGACTCGCTTCCGTATCGGCTATGGCAGCGACAAGGCGCGTCGCCAAAATGGAGACGGGTAGGGCCGAAGGGGAAAGAGTGTTGGGCGGCGCTCGCCTCAGCATAGTGTGGTGGCGCTTCTGCAGTATGAAACGAAGTCCCATCAGCACTGCGATAAACCAAAGATGGCGAGATGGCGCAGCGTGCTGACGTCGAAGGAACAAGCGGAAAGGCGTCGACAGCCGCAACGCGGATACAGACAGCGACAGCGGGACGGTGCAAGAGAGAGAGAGAGAGAAACGGAGAGGAAAGGCAGGGAGGTTAACCAAGCTTTGGCTCGGTTGGCTACCCTACACGTGGGGTGGGGGAAAGTGGGAATAATAGATAGGAGAGAAGAAAGAACAAAAGCAAGGGAAAAAATTCGGCAGATCCCACGTACCGTGAGAATCGACGTTATGCGAAGCATGCGCGGGATGGTGACTCTGGCGTAATTTTTCACATTGAGCGAAACGTTACGGAATGACGCTAGAGAAATGTGGAAGTGGTAAGCGCACACTCATGTGTTGAAGAGTCGCATGTGTATTATGTAACCAGTTGTTTACAGTGCGTAACAATGCCAACAGCATCATGGGTGTTACCAACACCAGACGCGGTAAGCTGATATGTAGTGCTTGTATTCTTCAATACTGGATAGAGCGAATCCGAACAGGACAAAGAAGGGACACAGACGCACAGGACAGGCGTTACTCGCAACTAAGCTTCATTTAGGAACGTTTCCTTAGACATGTGGTACGCAGCCGAGTGGTACGCGCATGGGCATTGCACGTACGTTGCAGTTGTTACAGTTGCGTTACAGTACTTTTGATTATACTAGCCCGTTATGAATGACGGAGAACGCACGTAGATTTCACGAACCTGTGTTGATGTGTAGGAGGGGTTCTTGACAGCTTTTGGACAAGGTCATCATCACCGTGATTAGTGAGCACCAGAGGCTGGACCGGACTTGTTATCGGATCCGTTCGTGATCGCAGCTATGAGGGGTCTAAGTGTAGTGAAGTGCGAGGTATATTGCAGCTGGTGGAAATCCTGGATGCCTCTTACGATGAAATGATCTATGACGCCTCCTGTCCTGGACGTGGCAGCGAGGTCTTTTGATGCCCTGTCCGCATTCGAGCCGTCTTTCACGCAGTATAAAGACCAGGCGTTGTTGGGTCTTGATAAATCCATGTTGAAGTCACCGGTAATGATGAGAGGCCTGGTTCCCTCCCCAGACTTATTGTAGGAAGCATTCACAACGATTTTTGCGCAATCGACAAGTGCATGGTAGTTGAGCGTCTTCCAGGGGCGTTCAATCATCAGCTTCTTCACTTTCCTAGCGTCCGCCGCGGTGGTATAGCGGTTACGGTGCTCGGCTGCTGACGCAAAGGTCGCGGGTTCGATCCCGGCCGTGGCGGTCGCATTTCGATGGAAGCAAAATGCTAGATGCCCGTGTACTGTACGATCTCGTTGCACGTTAAGGAATACCAGATGGTCAAAAACCTTCGCTACGGCGTCTCACATAATCACATCGTGGTTTTGAGACATAAAACCCCAACTATTATTATTATCACTTTCCTTGCGTGTCAATGTGTGTGTTCGCGGTTACTGTGTTGGTTGAGACTTTGTATCACCTGTGGCACATACCCGCATAACATGAACTATGGTAAGCGGGTATGTGCCACACGTGACTGAGAGAAAGGGTTTCATGACGTACGCGACAGGTATTTTGCGTTATTCATGTCATGACCAGTGAATCGTGTTCGCCATACACTAATGCCCTGCTATGCCAATTTTGGTATATTACAAGTTATGGAGACGACCAGGAGAGCACCTAGACGTAGGCGGCTAGATAGATAGATAGATAGATAGATAGATAGATACGTAGATAGAAACGCCCAAAGTGCCTGAGGTTCGCTAAGAAATGCTTCGCATTTAATAAGTAATGCAAATGCGGATAATGCAGCCAAGGAAGAACGTCACCATCTGCAGTCGCTCACACCGGAGGAACGAGCTAAGAGGAGTCGGAAGAAACGCGAATACAGCTCCGCTGGTAATCCGTCCCCATATGAATCTTGCGGCCCCACGATTTTTTTTCCATGTTTTATCGCACATCCTGTAGGTACGCCGCATTTGTTCCTCGAGAAACAGAACCCAAGGTCCATTTAAGCCGCAGGTATATGCACGCCCAGCGTCGCGTGAGTATTGGACGAGGTTGCACTTTATGCAGATAGGTCCCGGTCATATTCGCCGAGTCGACGGAGGCGCTGAAAAGGAGCGCTCGCTCGCAGGTGGCTACAGGCAGTGGGCACGGCCGCTCGCGTGCTGAAACCGGCCGGTGCTGCCATGGCAGAGGAGCCGGTCAGCGTCTCTTCTTCTTCTTCTTGGCACGTGTGTGCACATAGCCCTAACGAGATGCGCCGAGCCAAGGAGCCAAGCAATTATGCGCCTTCTCTGGAGGGGTCGGCCCGCAGTCGGCGGCGATGACAAGCGCGATACAGCCACCTCTCGTTATTCGCTCGCCCGCCTCGCTGCAGTGCACGCCGCGATCTAACCGACGTGGACCACCTATATGGACTCCATGCCTCCTCCACTGGACGGGTGCGCGCGTATGCGGAGCCCATGAAATGAGTATTGATAGCTCGCGTGCGGGCGCTATCGTCGCCAGTCCAAGCATTGCGCATACATACTCGAAGAACTTTCCTATAAGCCGCGGTTTAGGTGCTGATAGGTGATACTGGTGTGCATATATATGCGACTTCTTAACCCGCGCCTCTCTAGATTGGCGGCTACTGTGCACAGCAGTGCGAACCATTTATCGCGCGATGCGCTAACCGTTCAATGCATTCCAGATATAGAACTATGAGCTGCTCCCACAGAAGGGGCGTTGCCGGAACTCCCCGTGGACGGGGCCGCCGCGCGTGTATCAAACGCAATCTACCCGGCGACGAGAGCCACTATCTCGCCAGGCGTCTCCCGTCGCGGTCCAAGTCAAACATATCATCAACTGCAGATTTATTTACACGCTCTCTTTTTTCTCTCCTTGATCATCTTCGAAACTAAGCCCAATTACGAGCACATGTATCAAAGCGATCGAGTTAAGAGGGAGCAGTCATCCGAAGCAAGTATCTATAGATGAGAACGATGCTGGTTATGCATGCGCAAAGAAAACATTACGCCTAAATTTATTTTGTCAGGCTACACCGTCTCTATCTGTATACTATAAGTATGCGTGTGAATTAGCCACCTGCTTAACGCATGATATTCACCATCTGCTCTCCTCAGCAAGGAAAGAAAGAAAGAAAGAAAGAAAGAAAGAAAGAAAGAAAGAAAGAAAGAAAGAAAGAAAGAAAGAAAGAAAGAAAGAAAGAAAGAAAGAAAGAAAGAAAATGTTCATGTAGGAGGTTGCCGTTAATTCGGACCACCTGGCGTCCTCTTTTGAAGCACGCTCTTAAACCTAAGCAGACGTCATTAAAGCAATCCAACAGTTCCACGACAATGACGCACATGTATCTATTGGGCAATGATATAAGGGGTGTGCGAATATCAAACTTTTCGAATACGAATCGAATACGAATATCCACCTTCGAATATCGAATCGAATATCGAATATCAAAGGAAAAATGCCTCCACAGTAACGATATTTTATTTAACATGTAGCTATTTGAAGAAAAAAAAAACATTAACAGCCTGACTGGCAACACAACATACACTGCTATCTCCAGAACACAATGTTCAGGCTAGCACAATGCACATCACAACACAAGCAAATATCACGGCACAATGAAAGTAATGACTACATGTTATCATGAAGAAATATGAGTTGCTCCACATGATCAGGCAGCAGGCGCTCCCTTGTAACAGAGACAACCCCCCCCCCCCTGCACCTGAAAAGGCACGCTCGCTTGGAACAGAAGTGGCTGGTATAGGGAGGTACATATAGGGCAAAGCTTTGCCAGACTGGGGTATCTGAAGGTGCGTATACAGTCCGCCACCAGTCACATGGGTCACTGTCTTTCTTCAGAAGTGGCCCCGCATAGTGAACGAGTGGTAGTGCGGCACGTTACGGCCGCATAATATTGAAAATGTACGGTTACATGATCGCCAACAGCGCTGCACGTCGGAGATGCACCAGCAATAAATCATACGTATTGGGGCGCTCGTCGCAGGCAGATATCGTGCCCCCGTTTACTTACGATGTTTATCGCTCCTCTCGGCAACGTTTTTAGCTATACGAACGCAGCATAAATGTGGAAGACGAGTTATTTTATGCATGATAATCGAATCGCATATTCGATTTTGTCGAATATTCGAATTTATCGAATATTCGAAACTTTTCGAATACACGATTTCCGAATCGAATACGAATATTTCGAATGTAATATTCGACGAATATTCGAAACTTTCGAATATTCGCACACCCCTAAATGATATACATTATTGGCAAGGTTCAAGAGAGTGAGTGAGCGAAAACACTTGCTAAAATGAAGAGCAACCGCCGTGTCAAGGACTTTTAGTTGCTTTGCCGATTGGTACTGCGAAGAGACGACTGCATTAACATCCAATCGGGAAAAATTGCAGCGAGACGAAATAATTAAGCTCGTATTCGAGAAAAAAGCCGCCTAAATTTACGTCATAACCAGAAAGATGAGGAAGACATGCTAATTTAAAAAGAGTACGGAGCGAAGTACGCATAACGAGGATTGCTTATATAAAAAATGCGCGCTGATTTTTCTAAAAGCAAGAAAGTGGAGTAAATGATTTATAAGACTCATTACAGCAGTCTCATGAAAAATTCGTAAACATGGGTTGTCGCTGGAGCCGACGTTTCGACAGTCGGATTTTTGTCGTCTTCAAGGCTGCAGCCTTGGAATTTAATTTTAACTTAGCTGACCGATTAAGAATTGCAAACATGTTTCATTTAGCACTAAACCATTACTTACCCAGACTAGTACACCCTCCTGGTGTCTGTTCTAAATTTGAGCGTACATAGACTGTAGCCACATTTCCGGCTACGCCGCGGACATCCATCCCATATCTGCAGCTTGGGCCTGCAGTTTTAAGAGTTAAATAAAAAGAATGCACTCGCCCGTTGCAATGTACACGCCAAAGAGAAAAGGTTTGAGATGAGATGGCCGCATTCTGCAACGAGCACATTATATGCCATTAGGACGATACAACATAGAACCATGCCCAAGAATTTTGGACATTTGTCCTTCTCCTTCCGCAGTCTCTAAAACTTCACCGCAATGCACCAGCGAAACTCAATCGGCTTACGAATTTACGGCAAATAGCCGTGGTCCCCCTGCTACGTTAAAACGGTATGATACAGGGTGAAAGCGCAAACGAAGAAGACAGGGAAGAGGCTTGACACACACGAGCGCCGTGTGTGTCAAGCCTCTTCCCTGTCTTCGTCTTTTGCGCTTTCACGTACCCATGTATCATGCCAAACCACCAAGCCCAAACAGCCACCCTAGTTAAAACGGTGTTTTGGTGGTCACGGCCGTAAGAGGTGCTGCAATAATACACTGCAGTATACACTTTAGATTTCGCACATCCTGCTCGGACCTGAGAACGTCGACACGGGAACAGCCACCGCTGTGGCAACGCACGTGGGTTTGACTCCCTTGAGTGGCAACTTGTTTTTTCGTGAACTTGAATTGCTCATTAGTTTATCGCTCCTACATTTCGATTAAACGAAAACAAACAATTATATTTATGCTTTCCTTGGCTTCACTGACGGTTGGCATAATGTGCATGAAGTGTACGAGAGAACATGCGCGCCGTTATATATTTACTTATTTTTATTTAAATACACTGTTAACCACTTTGCACCGTTAAAAAGCGATTTCAAGCAAGCAAAACATTTTTTGGCCAAACAAGAATTTGCAAAAGCGGGTGTGTAAGGTTGTCTTGCTTCACCAAATAGCCTTCTGGTTTGCATAAGGGTTTAATGTTTTATTTAAAAAGGCCCTTTAAGAGCTAATATTAATGACAACTAATCGACATTAATATTGTGTCTAACAAAGAAAAAACGAGCCCTTCAAAGTCATCTTCTTTCCTTTAAGAGCTAAGGGTGTTATGGATTATCGAAACACCCGTGGCCCATACCACACAGTGCCAGCTGATAATTGGAACTCGCCAATTAAAAAAGCGTTGAATATTAGGCGTGTCTAGATTAACAGATCTGCCTGTTTTTGGGTTATCTACAATCACATCATACGTTTACACGATTTCTGTGAATGTTTGTTTAATTATGCAGAACAGGAATATCCCCACTGGCACTGAACGGCGGCTCAAGATACCATGGCTATATATATACCAGATGGTCGGTGTATGGGTGTGTAGCGCGAGCGCTCTGCTTATATGGTGTTTTACAATGTTATGTTGTGTGTATGATTGGGCGCGCATGTGCGCCTTCTAGGCTGGTGTAACTGAATGTTCCGTGACCGGTATAGCCTTTATTTTGCACTGGTTTTCTTGAAAATGCCTTTTTCCTATATATATATATATATATATATATATATATATATATATATATATATATATATATATATATATATATATATATATATATATATATATATATATATATATACATATATATGTGTATGTCACGTATGGACAACCACGTGTACAGCAGTGCGACACTTTCCGTTTAGCAGGATATCGAATATAGACGGAAACTGTCACAAATGCATGGTCGGCCAATCTTTTCACAGAACGAAAACTAGTGAAGCAGTGAAAAGAGCGAGAAAGCTGCTCCAAGGTCACCTACATATCTGCAGCGTAAAAATAGAAACGCCATCGGATAACCAGACGGAAGTCGTTTCCCGCCTTTTATCGCGTACCCAACCAGGTCAAAAACTGTGGTCGTGACGTTTGACGCCGGTCAAGGGAGCAAACGTGGAGTTATGGTCAGTGAAGTCACGTATGGACAACCACGCTGCAGGCCTTTCACCACCAAGAAAAATACCGAGAGCTTCGCTTTCACTGTTCTCTGAGAAAATAAAGCAACAACGACGTCGCGGGTTTCCGTTTGTATAGAACCCAGTGCCTTTGCCACCATTACGGCGTAATATGTTTCAAGGCAAAAAAAAGTGCAGACTTCCCAGTTCAAAGACGAAAGAGTCGTTTCTTTTTCGCCTTTTGCTGCCCTTCCTACAGGAGCTATCTCCTCCTCGCCACTTATTTCTTTACAAGACACTTCGAGCAATTGTAGCCTCAAAGATCACAAGTCAGGATGCATGTCTAAACTAGTTCGTATAGAAACATGGCTTTAGATATGCTTGTCTTTTACAGTGACGAATTATACGATGGAGTGTCAATAAACCTTTACATGTTGTATCTTGTTCTTTGGCGCTTGCGCATCCCCATAACTTCTTTAGTGGGCCGTCATAAATTACAGGGTCGAGTAAATATAGACCAGTGCATCGGCACCACACGATGCACTTCGTTAACTGAATTATACCGAGCGAAAGAAAAATTACCTATATAATCATCGGTTGAAGTTGCATATGTAGGATAGAGGAAAAACATATTTCTGTCTGACGCAATGCCGCACAATACTATAACCCGCCAAACATGGTAGTTCCTTCCGTAACGCAGTTGCGTATAGATACTTAGCACACTGACGTTAAGTAGAGCCACACTGAGGTATGGCGGAGAACTATAAGTCCTTGCGCAAATGTTAATGCGGTGACCGAGTCACTTTATTGCTCATACTGAAGCACCGTCAGCGTACCTGTATAAGTTCGCAGATGTGCCTTTCAGTTTATTGCCCTAACGCATAAGTATATTCGCAGCCTTTCTCTTGAATAAGCGTTCTTTTCCCGCATTTACTATGTATCGGAAAATATTTGCCAGCTTCTATTATTTATACTCCCATGGCAATGTGCAGTTACATCAATTAGTATTTTATTATACGTGCGCGTTCTATGACATTTTGTACGAGTGACAATTTTTCTATCTTTATTGAATTACAAACAGTATAGGATTCTCAAAGAATGACATACGCGCATCTCACATAGCGCAGTGCATGGTCATAATTAATGTTCGTTCCGACTCGCCCGCTATATGGTTTCGCATGTAGCCCAATTTCATACATTGTTTAGTATTACCTTGTATATATATATATATATATATATATATATATATATATATATATATATATATATATATATATATATATATATATATATATATATGCTCTTGACTTTACATTACACCTTTTGCCTCGTGTTTTAGTATATCTTGGTATGTAGTTATAACAGCGCGTCGCAGACATGTTGTACACGCCTGCCTGCCATGACATATCATTTAGAGAGCTGCAGTATACTGTACACTTGTCGGCATGTACAGGAATGATCACTTCGATCATATCTTATAGCTATACGCATGTCACTGCTGTGCGACTTGTCAAGTTTAGCAGCGACATAATCATTTAGCTCAGAATACTTTTCTGTAATGTACCATCAGCATCAGCACTAATTTACACGTCCAAAAATAATCAGAAACTTTAAAAAAATGCCGATGACTCCCACCTGAAGCTCGTGTGATGTAATATAACGAGTGCGCAGTCACTAAATATTGAACACGAAAAGTCAAAGTCTCAATCGGGAGCGTGATTGCTCATTCATACATTTAAAAAGAAAGACGCTTTCACACGGCCCGCTCATGATTGCTCGAGCGAAGTGCGCCAAGGAGCAGCGATGGCACTGGGCTCAACTGATCTACATAAATAAAATACGCACCGCTGTAAAAACAATTGTGTTTTCTCTCTCTCACTACCCTTCTCCTTGCTCACCCGACACTCGGAGTGTTTCAGCCCCCATACCCATAATGGTTAGCTGAAGAAACAGATGCGTGCACCAATTGGATGGCTGCGTGTTAATCCGAACCACGAGGGGCATATCGGCTATGCACGCGGTGTATGCACGAGGAAGGGCGGGCTTCCTCGGCCCTGCAAAAAAAGCCTTCGGGGGGTTCCTTTCTTTAAAGGCCGACAGCGAGAAGGGTGGCCAACGCAAACACGGGCCCCACCGCGAGCACGCTACCGGTGTTGTTGTCGGGACGGAATCTGGCTCAGGTGAAGCCTCGATGAGGGCGCGTCTCGGCGGCCGATGTCCGCCGTTCGCCAACCGGACACGGCAACAACGCCATAGCAGCGCGGTTGCGTGAAGACGCCGCGAGCGTGCCGGAGGAGGAGAGCACAACAGCGCCCAAGAGAAGTGCGTGGTGCTAAATTACGGACGCAGGGTGGCTGCTGCCGATGTTTCGGGTTCGCCCCCCCCCCCCCTCTATGTAGCCCCCTGCACCCTAGAGGAGGCCGGTGAATAGAAGGAGAGCGGCAGCAGAAACAGCGCGTCGCTTATTACACGTGAAGGCAGCGCGCGAGGGGAAGGGCCCTGCCTGCGCGCCTCGCGCGCGCGAGAGAGGCGCCTATCAGTGGCGGGACACCCACGTCGAACAAAGGGGCGCCGTGCTCGGGGCATCTGGCTAGTCATCGCCGGGCGCCTCGGCAAATGGATCGGCCGCCGACCCCCATTGGCCGGCCGTCGGTGGGTCACGTGACTGCCGTCCTGGGTGGCCGACAGCACCCCCCCCCCCCACCCCTCCTTCCCGGAACCGGACGGGGGCGCCCCCGGCGGGACGTCTCAATGGGTGCTGCCCCCCCCCCCCCCCCTTCGGCCCGAGAGGCACCCCGAGCCCAACGTCGCCGCGGCGCAGGCAAATAGGCCTCGTTTATCCACAGCACAGCGGGCGCTGCAGGCCACATCCCCACTCCCCCCTAACCCGCACCCCAACCCCGTATTAAATGTCCACCGGTGGACAGGCTCGGACCTTCGGGCGCGTTGGTTTCCCGCTGCACAAACAAGACTGCGCCCTGAGCGAATAACTCTTCCTGAATACCAGCGCAGTCGCGTTCACCCAAAGGTCGCTGCAGGCTGGGTGCTCACTCGGGGCACAGTTCTTCCAATTTCAGCGCAACCAAGGGAACATTGGCGAGCGCCATATAAGGGTACAAATTGTTGCGTGATACTGCGCATGACCGAAATAACGCGCGTCACCATACCAAGATTGGTCATAAGGTCTGCCTTCGCAGCGCGCACGAGTTATGACGTATTCTGTGCCTCCGATGGTTAACTTCAAAAGTCTGTGTGGTGCGCCTTGAAACCTCTATGCTCGGACGCGACGCGTGTAAAATTAGGCAGCACTCGCAATACATAATGCAACGAGCTCACGTTTCCTGACCGCCTCAGCAAGCTTCATTGGTCTTGACGAGCACTTAGGGACAACAACAAAAACGTATAATAAATCATCGCCGCGGCAGTGGAGAGATTTCTTCACACCTAATTTGTCATCATTAACAACAAGGCCATGAACGTACACAACGTGCGCGCTTATGCAAAATTAAAAGCTGATACCAAGCTACCCTCGTCACTTTTGTTAATTGTATACTGCGTTGGACATAGTAGTCCACTCGCCAAGAGTCTGCGCATCGTCACACGCCCGAAGAGTGCCCGTTTGAGTGGCCAAAATCGTTGTCCAATACATCAAGTAGCTCGTTGCTATAACGTTACTTAGGTATTCCTTGCCCCAACGCCATAAACATAATTAATGATATACCTGTATTCAGGAACCCTTAACAAAACACATCAAACTTTGAAAGTATACCTGAAACGTCGTTAGCAATCTTATAAAAAAAAATACCGAATAAAAAACCATATACATTTCAACGAATAGAAAAAAAAAATGTTCCAACGAATCAGGTCTGCGCGTTCACAAAACTTCATATATTTCTTCCCCTGTAATGACTGCCACCGCGGCGGTCTATCACGATTGTAAGCGCCGCGAATATCGTAACACGATGCTGAATACTTATGTAAGAAGATTTCTGTTAACGCAGATCCTGAAATTTCCGGCAAAGGACACGTTGTTCGAAATTTATTCCATTTATTTATCAATACTGCTCTGAGTATTCTGCAGGCCCATACAATGGCCTGCAGAATAATCAAAATCAAACACCAAAACGGTACCAACACGGTATCGCATCAAAGTGGCCCAATAACGTGTAGGTCTCAATTACTCTCAAGAAATGTCTGCACGATGACCACTTGGGCATCTTCACTTAACATAAACACCGAGCGAATGGGAGAGGAGGATGGCCGAGGAGAGAGAGCGTGGTGCATGTCGAGGAGGCGCAGCGGAGCGTGGCTATCGCGTGCTTTCGCTCAAGTGTACACGCTTTAGATAACCTCATTAATCGTCTCCCCGCAAGTTGGCGACTGCATAAGCACCCCGCATTTCTCGCTCGTCTAAGCAGACTCGACGCGTGTGCGACCTGTTTAGGCAAATCTAACGCACTGGTATATTAGACACGCGAAAGCAACGACCGTGCCGCCTTAAACTTATACGTTAAGGCGAAAGCCTTGTACGTCTCATGCGAACGTGACCTTGAACAAAAATCCAGCGTGAGCGAAATGCAGCAAGAAATATCGGGTGACTAAACGCGAGCTGCGCGTTCACTTCGTCTTTGCGACGTTCGTGGGACTAAAAATAAATAAGAAAATGCAGCGTTCAAGTGCACAGTAGATATCCACACCAGATGGCCTTCGCCTTCGGCACGATAAATTACCACAGTTCGTAACATGCATGCATGCGGTTCATTCATTATATGTATACACTCCTGTGGAACATCAACTCGTCCAACGAATCCCTGCTTACTGTTTGGGTTAAAAATACCTATTAGAGACTTGTCGACAGGCTGATACGGTAGACAACTTTCCAGCAGACGACGTGAAATCGGACAGAGTGCTCAGATTAAGGAATTAAGGCGGCGTGCGCAGCGCCTCATCAGGTAATAACCCTATGTAACTGTTTTCACTGACACGACTGAAACGGTGCTACGTAGGTTTAGGAGGTAGTGTCGCCCACACTCCGTCAGATAAGAAGAGTATACATGCATCACCAATCGAGGGACATCACAGATAAACAAAACCAATACCGAGCGAAAAGCTGTCATTTGGACACACGTGGCATCGCCTTCCGCAAGCGAGTGTGCGTTGTCGGGTGATAAGCTCCGCAGTATTCGTGCAGGACTCATGCGATGCACTTTTTCTTTACGAGTCGTTATATTCGATTAACGAGAACGGCCGTCATCTCAACGTGGAACTTGTTGCATTTACCACAGGGTGCTACGTGTCCGTATACTACTCTGCTCTAACGATGCAAGCACATGGATACCATCTTACATGGAAATCGGAACGATCCCTTCTACAGCAAGCCGGCCTTCGCTACCAGATATGACCATGCACTGCACACATACCAGATTACACAAGACACTCCTTCACTTACACACAGCACCGGTCTTATGGCACACATCTAATACACAAATACACACAAAAAGTATTACGCCTTCAGGGCAAGTCTATATCGCAATAATAAAAAAAGAATTTGCGTTCAAGTTGCGTATACGCAAACCGTTTGGGTTCCATCAAGACCCAAACGTTGAATCGTGGGTACACGCAACTCTCTTCATGCAGGTCTCCCAATGTAATAACTCTATTCAGGCACTTGGTGATTCGCCCTCCTCGCCGCACAGCGCATATCGTATGCCATCGTACGTATTTTATGCACCAACTCGATAGACGCCGGTGCGACCTTCGTTGTGGGCATCCCAGTACCACGCTTCAACAGACATTTTTACCTCGGTTTTCATTCTTTCGTTCCGTTCGGACGCTGCGAAGGAGCGTGCGGAGGCCACGTCATTCTGCAATACCGAGAACAATGTAACGTCGTCGTGCATGACACGATAAGGCGAGTCAGTGCAACACTGATGAATAGACGGAATATGCCCCACTTTTCTACACTGCCCGACGCCATTTGCTCTGACTTGCTCACAGAAAAGAGAAAAAAATATCAAATGAGGTGGAAAAAGGAGCGATTTGCTAGGAATATCGTCAGAAATTTGTTTATTATTATTATTATTATTATTATTATTATTATTATTATTATTATTATTATTATTATTATTATTATTATTATTATTATTATTATTAATTGTTGTCAAGAGGAAAATCACCAAAGCAAGCTTCGCCCCTTCAGTTCTCTTAATGCAAAGAAGCCAGCGTCACAGTGTCTGTCACAAACGTGCAGACTTCCTCTAAAGCTTGCTAACCTTTGCGTATAGATGTTCAGCTTGTTCATCGTACAATACAGGAATGTAATATCGAAACCCATTGGTGTACATTTTGCACAGTAGAGGGCAAAAGTGGCTCGAAAATGAATTCGCAATTGTTACTAGACCAAAAAAGACCGGAAGTGATACTTCCCGCAACGCACTGGTGTCATGCAGAAATGTTAACCTTACGCCGCGGTGACAGGACTTTTTTATACCAACGACATTTTCATGTTTATGCATATTGCTGCGTCTATACTAACAAACCAAATGTTCAGAACACATGTTCCAAACCAAATGTTCAGAACCTGGTTGAGAATATGTGTCAAAGAATCGTACCAGGAAAAGGTTACGCGTTCTGACACGTTCTAAAGAGGAGGAAAACGGCGTTTGTGTCGCCTTTATATATGCGTATGGCGATCGTAAACAGAATAAAAAAATTGGGCAGATCCCCCGTACCGTGGGAATCGATGTTATGAGAAGCATGCGCGGGATGGTGACTCTGGCGTAATTTTTCACATTGAGCGAAACGTTACGGAATGACGCTAGAGAAATGTGGAAGTGGTATACGCACACTCATATATTGAGGAATCGCATATGTATTATGTAACCAGTTGTTTACAGTTGCGTAACGATGCCAACAGCGACATGGATGCTACCAACACCAGATGCGGTAAGCTGATATGTAGTGCTTATATTCTTCAATATTGCATAGTGCAAATCCGAACAGGACAAAAAAGAAACATAGATGCACAGGACAGGCGTACGTTACTCGCAACTTAGCTTCACTCAGGAAAGTTTCCCTAGATATATACACAGCCGAGTGGCACGCGCAGGCGCACTGCACATACGTTGCAGTCACAGTTGCAGTTGTTACAGTTGTTATGCTTGCTCTTGTCTGTTATGACGGACAACGCGCGCACGTTTCACGAACCCGTGTGCACGTGTGGAAGGGGTTCTTGACAGTTCTTGAACAAGGTCATCATCACCGTGATCAGTGAGCACCAGGAGCTGAACCGGTCTTGTAAACGGATCCGTTCGTGATCGCGGTTACGAGGGGTCTAAGTGTAATGAAGTTCGAGGTGTCGTACAGCTGGTGGAAATCCTGGATGCCTCTTACGATGCAATGATGTCTCCTGTCCTGGACGTGGCTGCGAGGTCTATTGATGCCCTGTCCACATCCAAGCCGTATTTCATGCAGTATAAGGACCAGGCATTGTTGGGTCTTTATAAATCAGCGTTGAAGTCACCGGTAATGACGAGAGGTCTGGTAATCTCGGCATATTTATTGTAGGAAGCACTGGCCCCGGTTTTTGCGTAATCCGCGTGGTCCACGTTGAGGACCACGTGGACAAGTTGAGCGCCTTCCACGGGTGTTCTGTCTTTAGCTTCCTCACTTTCCTTGCGTCCGCCGCAGTGGTGTAGCGGTTACGGTGCTCGGCTGCTGACCCGAAGGTCGCGGGTTCGATCCCGGCCCGCGGCGGTCGAATTTCGATGGAGGCAAAATGCAGATGCCCGCGTACTGTGCGATCTCGGTATACGTTAAAGAATACGGGATGGTCAAAATTTCGGGTGCCCTTCGCCATGGCGCCTCCCAGAATATATCGTGGTTTTGGGCCATAAAACCCGAACAATTCTTATTATTATCACTTTCCTTGCGTGTCAAGTGTGTGTGTTCGCGGTTACTGTGTTGGTTGAGACTCTGTATCACCTGTGGCACATACCCGCATAACATGAACTCTGGTATGCGGGTATGTGCCACACGTGACTGAGAGAAAGGGTTTCATGACGTACGCGACAGTTTTTTTGCGTTATTCATGTCATGACCACTGAATCGTGTTCGTCACACTGATCTTCTGCTATGCCAATTTTGGTTTATTAGAAGTTATGGAGACGAGGAGAGCGCCCAGACGTAGGCGGCTAGATAGATAGATAGATAGATAGATAGATAGATAGATAGATAGATAGATAGGAACGGCCAATGTGCCTGAGGTTCGCTAAGAAATGCTTCGCATTTAAAAACACAGCCAGTTCACTGTTCGATTCCCGGAAATAGGTTCTAACCGGCTGATGATTCTATAGTTCTTTGAATTATGTTTTAATAATATTAGTTTCAGCCGCAACACACACAAAAAAAAAAACCTCGCTCATGGCCTCGCAATATTGACAGCGAGCGTATACATTCCGGAGCGTCTTCACCGCACTGCGCCAGTCCTTCCGGCAGTTTCAAAGTCAGAACCCCGAGGGCAAGTCATCCCACCGAGGCCTTTCTTTCTGTCTTCTTTTTTTCGATATAGAACCTCCAGCTCTCCTAACAACAACGACCAAGAAAAGCACGGAAGGGCCAACGTGCCGATGTTGAGGACGCGCTAACGAGCTGAAGGCGCGCGAGTACGTCCAGCCCATCATCTCCCATCTTTCTTACTGCACGCAGGTTTCGTGCGGCCGGGCGGAGGCCAAGAAAAGCAGCGTTGGAAATTGATGGAGCCGCGCGCTGTCTCGCTAATTAGCCGCTCCACGCAGACCGGCCTGGGATCCGGGCCCTTTCTGCAGCCGAGAGGAACACGTGCTCGCGGGTGGCGGCAGCAAGCGCCCACGCTTCTGGCGCCCCTAAAATCGCGCATGTTCGCAACCGCGGCACCTTGGAGGTCGCACATGCTGCTTTTCCGGACCGAGGCGTGATTCTTTTCTTGACTCACTCGCTCTCCTCTTGGGCCGCGTCTCTTGATGAATCACGTGTTGATTGTCACGCGATGAGTTCGTGCGGCCGCCGACTATGTACACAGACGCACACAATGTGCTTACAGCGTCGTTAATTCGAGAACGACACGCCGTGTCGTTCAGCGGTGCGAATTCCGCGTGCGTTTCTGCAGAGTTAGAGCTGAAAGAGCTGAGCAGAAGGCGCCGGCCGCTGATTGGTCGACGCGCAGCCAGTTTCGCTCGACGTTCGTTGCCTCAAGGTTCGTGTACATGTGTCCTTTGGGTAACGCTGCGAGGCTTGAGCGGGTATCATTAATTAGTAGCGAAGCTGCGTGTGACAGCTCGGTATATACCTTCTCCTATTTGTTTTTAGTGATTTCTTGATTCTTATCTCCTTCGACGGGAATATGCACCTGGTTTTGCGGGGCCTGCAGGCTTTGCTGGAACAAATATTAATATGTTTTGGTAGTGGCGGTCACGCCTCAGCATCACTCAAACGCTGTCGCTTTTCACTTTGCTGTTATTAATTTATACGGTGCAGCTCATAGCCCCGATTATTTGTACAAAATCAGCTAGTGCGTTTGCAGTGACAGCGTGAGACAGCGTTATCTACTTAATGAACTTGCCCAGGGCTCGGAAACTGTTTTGACCAGGGAGAAGTTGGCGTAGCCCATGCCTATGCTGCCTTACTTCTCTTTTTCTCAAAGTTCGTTGACATTTTCATTTGCAGATTACACTATTTTGACGGCATATACATGATAGAGTCTCGCGATTCGCTAAATTAGAATCGCTCTCCGTATTCTCTGAATCACGGTACGCTATAGGCATTTATAAATGCTATATCGAAGCTCGAAAGAATGCTCCAATATCGCCTAAAAACAAGAAGAAAAGAAAAATCGAAAGCATGAAACGTCAAAGCGCCATTTGCAAGTACGGTGGCGTCTTTAGTCCGACGCAGGAAAGCGCAGAAAAGTGATAACGTAGACAGTAACACATTACGTTATCGACGACGTATAAATACATATACATGTGTAGTTATGCATAAATAGGTAAATGCTAAATTTCCGTTACTAGTCGCACTTCCGTTTTGCGATTATACAAGCTTGCCTCGTCAATAACTCGCTTCTTTTTGTACACCCCTATGTATAATACGCAGCAGAAGTCCAACCTGCGCACTATAATGAAATAACGTCAGTATGTCAGTGAACAAAACTCTAAAAAGCGAGCATCTTGGAAGAATAAGCGTGTCTTCCCGATTATTAAAACATGTTCTCCAGAGCGCACAGCAGAAAAATGGAAGTTCAGTGTTGCCGTTGGTGGCTGCTTTGCGCCAAATGGCCTACTTTACAACCCTGTCTCGCGTTAAAAGATTCGGGTTGACGCGCGCCATGACTACTTTCTAGCTACCCCCCACTCCCCCTTTGAACGTCTATTTTGGCGCATTTACTAGACACTTTTCCTGTTATTTGCAGACAATAAAGCAAGCAAACCCAAAAAATAACCGTTGTTTCCAAGCTTTTCTACCGTGTGGTGCGCGCGCACGTCCTCCCCCCGCCAGTGGGCTGGCGTCCCCTAACGTGCTGAGCGACAAAAATGGTGCGGCAATGTTGCGCGTATATGTAAGCAAAGCCGCGGCTTGCGAAGTGTGCCGTCGCTGCCCGCTGTCCATGCTGACGCTGCGCAACAGTTTTTAATGCTGAACACAGCACGTGTCCTAGTGAACTTGACCAAAAAAAAAAGTATATGCAACAAAATGAAGCTAGACAGTTCATTTTAAACTATATTTCGCTATTTGAAGCTGGAATGGTTTTATGGTAAATCTATATCAATTTCGGCCTAAGGCTTCAAAGAAAAACAGGTTCAACGTTTAATGTTCCTTGTGAGTTGTTGGCCCAAATTACTTTGACAAGAACTCTATATATATTATAGACAAAATGTATGCAGGCGCACTGAAGTTATAATTACAACTTCATTTTTTATTTCAAACTTACCTGTCGATTGATGGGCCCGAAAAAATGTTAAAGTATTGTGCTACGTATCTTATGCTTCCGTTTGTTCAAAATCATACTATTTATTGTACAATAATGAAAACTCTATTCCTAATATTATTTTCGTTCTATTTAGCTATAAATCTGGCACTAAAATTACATGTCATGGCTGTTTGGCTACTTTTAGCTTGAACTTTGGCTCCTTTTCCGATCTACCCAACGGTAACCCTGAATGGAACGTTTTTGTTTGAATATCCATAGACAAACAATATATCTGATACTCAAAGAAACGCCATGCAAGTGCTCGAGTAGATATCGGCATATCAATAGAGTACTTCGGTTTCAAGCCGAACACTTCAATTTAGCATATCGATTTCTTCACATAATCAATTACTGCGGACATGCGTACTTACACATATTACATTTGGAGCCTCCAATTCGGCAGGAAATAAAACGTGGCTTTTTTCTTTTGTCTCTCTCTTTTCAGTTACGAGTTGTACAGTTGAGTGGACTCGTTCAAAGATGTCATAATGTGCATATAAACAAGGATTGCCCCTTGATATGTCTTGCCTTTTGTAGTTTCAGAAGCAGTAAAAATATGATGTGTTCTATTCGATATGTAAAATTTGTCGAATATTCCTATTTGTCCACATTTCGATTTTTAACCTTCGAACGCATTAAACGATGGCATCGCCAAGGACAACTCGAATTGACAAAATAAGGCGTGCAAGCCGACTCTCCCTTCTTTACTTTTTATTATTTATTTATGATAGACGTAAACGATGGCTACACGTTAAAGCTGGTGGTAAAAAAATATTCGGGAGCCTTCACGGCAGCCCCCTTATCACGTACCGAGTAGCTTTGAGACGCTCAACCCCACAAACCAATAAAGTAAAACCGCACACCCTACGCAGATCCCCACTGGAGAAGTTTCACACAACTGCTGCCTTGTACGTCGATTCGTGCAGTCATGCGCTCGAAGCGAGACAGAAGCGTGGCTCAGAAGAAGCACGCTGTCATGGTGCAATATAATAGTGTGTACGTGTATACATACGTCATCAACCAGCGCACAAGTGCGCGCCTGTGTCCGCGCTTGTCCTTGGTGTGAGCTTGCGCCCTCTTCGCCCGTCTTGCGTTACAGGCTGTCAGTACACAGCAGCGCTATGCATTTAAAAGGCCAGCTCTCGCTAAACCTTGACGCCCTAAATGAAGCCTCGTTGACACGCCTGTCGGGTTGTGTGACGCGAACGAAGCGCGACAAAATATCGGGCCGAGACTGCACTGCCCGCTGCCACATAATAACGTGCAGCAACGTGCTATATAAACGGGAGCCGCGGCACTAAAACGCCAATGGACTCTGCATATCGGAGATTATACGATATATCCAGTGATATACAATTACCAAAATGCCCAGATATATCATGAAATATTTCAAATGTGAAGCATATCTGGGAACATGTTTTCTTTGCAAGAAACCCAGCCCTAAACAAAACTTCGGTAGGAAATGCGGTGGGAAGAGTTTCAGATGGCGCTCGAGGTGACAGCGAAGATATACATATATACATGACACGCTCGACAAGAATACAATGCGCCTCCGAGTACTGGGCGCCCGATCAATGTACAAAACGACTGGCATAACAACGATGCAACGAAAAAATGACTCCCGTCTCAAACTCCTCATCAGTGAAATGAGCGAGTCACAACCGGGCACAAATAACAGTCAATGGCGCGTGTATTCTAAACAACATTTCGAAATTGCATTCTAAAGAATTTCTTAAAAACTTATTTTAGATTTTTTTTAGCATTCTGACCTTCTGTGGAAGAGGCAATGGACAAACAAAGTATACATGCAGGCACTAAACATACCTGCTTATTCGTGTCCGTACGAAACTGCCCGATACATACAATATATATTGCTAGCCATACGCGCAGTCGGTATTCAAGCTTCGGGACGGCGTGTAATGCTGTTTTCTTGCATGTATATATGCTGCACTCTTGCTATTGTTTCGCCGGCATAAGTGATAGGCTATAATATCACAACGAGCTGCACTACGCTAACCCACCTCTGCGTCAAGCCATGCGGATATGGTATAAGATAGTTCTAAATATGCAAGGCAACTATGTTAAAGGGGTACTGACACAAAATTTCGCTACCGAGATAGCCTGCGGAATCGATTCCCGTAAACATGCGTATATAATCTGCGAAATATCGACAGCGAATATAGCTTGGAAGGTATTTTAAATTAATTTTGAAGTTTGCGTGAGCGATCGAAACCCTCGCGATATTGACACCCTCAAAAGTTACCCTCGGTGACCCCCCTACTTCCCTCACGTGACCACGCTGCAACAAGTTATGATGACGTCCAGGGGCGTAGCCAGAAATTTTTTCCGGGGGGGGGGGAGGGGGGAGCGGGGCTTCAACCATACTTTCTCTATGTTCGTGCGTGAGTTTGTATGTGTGCTTGCATATATACGCAAGCAAAAGTGAAAATTTTCGGGGGGGGGGGAGGGGTTGAACCCCAGACCCCCCCCCCTGGCTACGCCCCCTGATGACGTCATAGCCACCATTTCATTTTTGCCGCGTTCGCTCCAGCAGCCTACTCTCGGCGGCTTCTCGCGAACCGCGCGGAAGTGCGTCACAGTTCTGTGTGCTGACGTGATCGAGCGCAGCACCCGCAAGTTGGTGATAGTTGCACCCGGAAGCTTGTCGTTTTTGAAACCGAAACTGACACTGATCGGTAATGAGGAGCCTGTAATTAATTATCTGTCGCGCGCTGCAGCAAACAATGTGCCGTGTTTTGTAACAGCCCCCCCCCCCCCCCCCCAGCAACACAGTGCAGCAAAAAAACGCGAGGTCAAAATTTTTGTGTCAGTACCCCTTTATACGAAACCATGCTGTGTTTTTTCTATAGGATATGCCCACTTAGAATTATATGCAGGGAGGCGAGAATATGTTTCTGCAATTGGAATTGTATGAGACACTCAAAGGACATATATGTATACAAAAGCAAGCGCAAGGAACCTCATAAGTGCGTTTTACCAAGACACTGCAATGTCCTCGGCAACACTTCAGCGGACGCAGCTGCGAATCGGGCGCACAATAGCCCAGATACAATTAATATTCCTTTTGCACGTAATGAAATCCGTCTGCTCCCAAGACAAATAAATATCCTGTATTCTCAGCAAAAACAACTCGTTCGATATTGAACACTCCGAAAAATCGGAGTTATTTCTCACAGATCTTTGTATAAATTATCAATTCTTTCAGATCTGAGCGAAAACATGAAATTTAGAACATTGCTTGACCGCCTGTGGCTTGGTACAGAAATTTCGCGACACGTTCTATATATACAGCATATACAGGAAAGAAACGTGCCTCTAGTCCACAGTGTTCTTGCGGCCACCCAGACGAAGATGCATGTGTTTCATCACCTTCTCGAGTGCGGGAAATACGATTCAGCACGAAGTGTATTGCGAGCAAATCTGTTAATTGCCTTTAGGGAAGACCATTAATTCACCCAAGAAAAAAATGCTTGGTGCGTGGAAAACAGCGCGGGCATTCAGGAAATAGCGCTTATCCCTCCGATTTTTTTTTTTCGTGGAAGCAAACATTTTATGGAAATATTAATCTTCACTCTATCCTGAAAGCCAAAGGAGTGAAATAAATGTTATGTGTTCAAAACTATGCAACATTGTGATCGTGTCTTTTACGTTATGTAATTATTTGTCTTCTGTGTTTCGTTGTGTATTGCCAGCCGTAAAAATATTCGACTTTGTACGTGCATGTACATGTGAACTCATTTTGCTTATACCTGAACTCGCGCTCATATCTTTGCGACTCATGTGCTGTTGGATTGTACTGTTTGCACTTTTGGTGTTCTACTGTATGACATATTTCATGTCATTTTCCTCTTTTATATTATGTTTCGTTTGCTAAGAGAGAAGGAGTAGCCGGTGCCGCCTTCCTTCCTGTACATCATTTCAATTGAAAAAGAAACAAAAAAAAAAACCCGAAGGAGTTGAGTTGAGCAGACGCATATACACTTCCCCCTAAAATTAATCCATTAGTCCTGCATCCCCTCAAGTTGCCTTAAACCAATGGGCAAATCACACAAGTAATAACGACTACATACTGTCATGATTTCATGCGCTGTGAATGTGGTGAATTATATAGGTGCATTGCGCTTTGCCATGTTCAGAGTACGCAGTTAGTATATAACCTCCAATTCTGCATGACCCCCCTCCAGGCACTACGAGAACCATGGCTGTGCATCCGCTGGGACCAAGCTACAAACAGAAAAAGAATTCCAAATCGCTGTCATTTAAAGCTGCGCTATAGACCCTTTTCATAAATACGCCACCTGACGGTGGGCTTTTCGTCAGTTTCGCTTCGCAAAGGAGCGTGGGATAGCCAGCGCCATCGTGAGGGCATGGAAAGCGAGCCGTCAAATGCGTGGGTGCTGTGATGTTTGTGTTGGCGGCTAGTTCTTCGTGTCACCCGCTGAAATCTCACCGTTTACGTGCTTGAACGAGCTCTTAGTACTCTCCGTTGGTCTTTCTGAGGGGCTTCCGCTGCACAATGAGCAACATTTTGTACCCTTCAACGGGTTGGACGAGCAGTTTGGCTCGAATGCCGCGGTTGCGGGACCGTGACCACAGCCAACTCGCGTACGCGCCCGGACCGGGAAAAAAAAAACGCTCGCCGAAGCTGCAAACTTTTCACCGAAAGCTACAAACTTCTCACCGAAGGAAAGGAAGGACGTCACTGTGAAAATCCCGTCTGCCGCAAGCCTCACCACGCAATTATTTTCCGGACGCCACGGGTTGGGTATATTTGTATGCTGTGGCGTAGCCAGGGGGCACACCGGGCCCGTGCCCCCCCCTCCCGAAAATTTTTTTTGCCATGGCACACCGAGCACAAAATGACACTCGACCACATCTGCTTGCTCGGCCCCCACTTGTGATCAAGGTAATGCCACCCCCCCCCCCCCCCCCCCCCGAAACAATTTTCTGCTACGCCCCTGTTTGTACTAAAAAATGTTGACACGTGGCTTACGATATGCGAGTACTGTCGCTACTAAATTAACGGTACGCAACTTCATTTTTATTTTTATGGCTGGCCTTACGAACCCTCGCAGTATTTCGGCACAAACAATCTATCGCAATTCAGCGCATGCAGGCACTCGGTAGAAGACTATTCATTCGTAAAAGCAAGGCTACACATGGCGCTGTGAAATAAGCACGGTCGTTTCTGTAGCGCGTTTACAAAAAAGCGCCCTTCCGCACGTCCGTTTGACATGACGTACGGAGAGAGAGCACGTGCGCTCGTTGTTCAAGTTTTATCGCGTACCTTATCGTTGTTCTCGTCGCGATATCCTCGATGGTGGCACATGGGAACGCAGCACGTCTGCACCATTGCAGCACGCCGTCTCTACGAAAAACGTTGACGACTGTTCACGATTAGGCGGTGCTGAAATGTCACGCACAGGCACGTTGCCGAAGCCTGCGTCGTCTGCTGCGGTGCCCTCACAATGGCGGCAGACTGTAGTTTGCGTGCGCGGCGCTAGGGGCGCCCTTTTTCGAAAAGGGTCAAACAATATACTCATACTTTTCGTGCAGTTAAGAGTACCGAGCTACAGACTGTGACTAAGCGTCCTTCGGGAGCGTGAATAAGAGACTTGCGTGATTCAGCTATAGCTGAATCACACGTTTACCGCTTGATTCGCCGTGTATTTCGAACTGTATATTCACACTGCCTTTTTGGTGCTGCACGTCGACTGCAGTAGTCTTAGTAGCATGAATTCGGGCAGCGAGGGCAAAGAAAAGAGTCGTGCCTTCTTTACAGTGTTGATCCACTAGAACCCCCCCCCCCCCCAAACACTCATGGTCTATTTTTTTCTCGTATCCTTGTGATAGCGTGCACGATGGCTGCAGGCGAGCGGGCGCGCAGCTGGTGGTCGTCTCCCGGCCCTTTGCCTCGTCTCTTTCCTGCATTCCGCTCACCTCGGCCGTAATTAAATTTGGCGCCGCTCTGCAGCACTGCCCTTTTTCTGGGGCGTCCGAGGTGTTTGCTGCAAGCCATAAACAGCGCCTTCTCCGATGCTATATCATCGAGAGCACACCGCATGCAGCCGTTGCAGCCGCTGCTGTTGATGCTCGCGTTGGATACCACCACTGGCATTTCTTGGTGGTGGCACGCGTCACGCCGCGGTTCCTTTCCTGCTTCGTTGCGTGACAGTGCGGCGGCGCGAGATGTTCTAATTGTTTGCAGACCACTCGACCCTTTCGCCTGCCGTGCCCGCACGGCTTGGCACTTGCATAGAACACATGTAGCGAGAGCAGCAAGAAACGAGCGCCCTCCGTGAGAATTGCACAGAAGGGCACCATGCTTTCTCGTTCGCATATTTCTTCGCTTTCTCGGTCGGCTGCAAATTATTCGCGCCCACTCAATTACGCACAGCTCGAAATGTGCCGTGGAGAAGTGGCGCAAGTATAGGCGGGATGGGCATAAAATACGCATATAATCGTCGAAGAGATGCGATAGGAAATCTACGTTGTCCCCTGACAAACCATGAAGTGAAATGACGGAATTTGTGAAGAGCAGCTGTGTGTAACTATATATACGAACTATTGTGTTAGTCTGTGTACTGTGGGTTGAATTTGGACAGAAATGTGTGCGTGTGAATGTTCTACTGCAAAGTGAACTCCTGTAAGTGAACTGTCCATTGCCATGTTAATTTTTTATTTGTTTCTTTAATGTCCCGTCCAGTATCAGAATGGTACTACCGAGACCCTCTCGTCGAGATGGTGCGCTGCCCTGCGCAGCTCCCACCTCGACGATCAGCTATGGGCCATCCAGCAAGCCCGCGAGGCGGCGAAGAGGCAAGACCTCGACGTCCCCACGTGGGAGGCCTAGGCCAACGAACCTAAATTGCTAGTTCATAATAAAGTTTATTCCTCCTCCTCCTTCTTTACTTGATCATTTTAGGGGCGAAGCTCCTTGTAGCGGCACCCGTTCGTCCCTCGTAGCGTAGTATGTAACCAGTCTTACGCTTTGACCTGCAAGGTGCCGGTGGGAGATTTTTCCTGTGCGTTGTTGAACAATAAAAAATTCGCAGCGTTAGCTAAAAGCCGACTTCTTCTGTCTCTCATTCCCATTAGCAGCCATTCTTTACCTCCAAGGTAGTGCCTGGTGAGATTTCTCCTGTGCGTGATTAAACAATAAAAATTTTGTTCAAAACGCCGTTGATTTATGAAATAAACCAACAAAAGACGCCAGATGTTTTGTAAAAGCAAAACGAAAGAACGCCAGATGTTTCTAAAGCAAAACGAAAAGACGCCAGCTGCTTAACGAAAGACGCCAGATGTTTTCTAAGCAATGGTTTTCTAAACAATGAAAATTCACAGCGTACATGTAAAATTAAAGTGCGCTGCAAGTCGTCATAACTCATCGAACCTTAAGTATAAACGCGCCCGATCTCACGTCGGTGATGATGTACTGGGCAGAATTCACGGAAGATTCACGGTTTACCGATGAACCTCCGCAGCTTCGCCCACTCATCATCATTCATTCCGTGGATATGCTGTGATTTTTTGTTTTGGAGTAACCACTTTTCTTTTTCGCTGCCGAAATTATAGAAATAAATTGAGTAGCCGAGGTGATATAAACCTGAGTCTATACACAACACGCCAGTTAGAAGAGAACAGAACAGAATGTCACAATAAACAGGGGTATGCGTCGTTCTTGTTCTGCGCTAAAAAATGTGACCGGGGGACGCACGGGAACACAGACGTGCGCAAACTTTCAACTGTTTATTTGCGATCAAAGCTCGTCAATATATACGCAGACATGAAAGGGCAAGACGCAGATACAGACGTGACGTAGAACATGAAAAGGCGTGCAAAATGGAAGAGGGTGCAAATCTACGTCACGTCTGTATCTGCGCCTTGCCCTTTCATGTCTGCGTATATATTGACGAGCTTTGATCGCAAATAAACAGTTGAAAGTTTGCGCACGTCTGTGTTCCCGTGTCGTTCCCCGGTCACATTTTTTAGCGCAGAACAAGAACGATGCAGTACCAACTAGCCCCCATTGAATCCTTATTGAGGGGTATGCGGTAATATTATATATAGCTACCTAAGGTTCCTTCATTATGCCCCTGCATATAAATGAAATGACTTTTTTTCTTTTTTCATTCCGCGCCCATCTGAAATCGACTGCCACTTTAGGGTGTCGAAACCGTGGCTTCACTCCGTAGCAATATATGCGTGATAACCATGGATAGAAAGCCGTGATATAAGCACTCCTTTCAGTATAATAAAGATAAGGAGCACCCCGAAAAATCATGATCAAACTAAGAGATTATATTAATTTCAATAACCGGATTAGGGATTCTTGCAGTTCTTCTTGTGCCAGTTGTAAATATTTTCACCCAATCGCAAGTCAGTTATCTCTATAGCAACAATTCCCAGGTCCAGAGACACGGACACAGCTGATCAAAGGCAAACAGCAACCTGTGCTCGACTGGTAGTTAGGGTAAAAGAAAAAAAAAAGCACCGGCTACTTTTCCGCTCACTTAACTAAACTATACCGCAAACAACAATTATTAGCTCTCACTCGTACGTGATCTTAAAACTCATGCGTACTCGTTGTCTTCTGTTCGTTCAACGACAGTGTTGTGCCACGGTCGTTATTATACCAATAGCTTATAACTAGGCCAGACTCAACTTCTTCTGAACAGCTTATTTGTTGAAGGTTATCTCCCCCTTACGCACCCAACCTAAGCTATATGGCTAAGTACCGGGGTTTCACGTACCCAAACCGCGTTATGATAATGAGGCCCGCCGTAACGTAGGACTCGGTTAGTTGTGAGCACTTGAGATCTAACAAGGTGAACTTGTTGGCTAGTGGTTGAACATCTTGTATCAGGAAACAGCGCGGTAAAAACGAAGACGAAGCATTAGAACGAACAACACACCCCATGAAGCGCATCAGCGCTTCATGTGGTGTGTTCCTATATATATGCTTCGCCTTTTTTTTTTTTTTTTACCGCGCTGTTTTCTGATACAAGAAACTTGAGATCGTTTAATGTGTACCCAGGTCTGAATAAACCGGCGATTTTATTATTTTTCCCAATCGAAATGCGGCTACCAAGGCCGGTAATCGAACCCGCGACCTCGCGCTTAGGTGCTAAGACAACATTAATGAGTACTGAACTAAGCTTGGTGGGAAAAAAAATTCACGCATATCCACGAAGTGAATGATGATGAGTGGCCGAAGCACAGGGGGTCATTCGGGTAACCGTGAATCCCCCGTACATAGCCCAGTCGAGCATGCAAATGCGCGACAAACACGTGTGTACAGTATATACAATGTTGTTTTATTGATGTCATAAGGCGTATACGGCGCTGAGGTGCGGACTTCATTTACCCTTCATTTGCTGCAGCTTCGCGAGCCTGTTGTCTGCATTGCCGTTGTTCTGCAGCTTCCCGCGCCTTCACCTCGGGGTACGCTTGTTGTCTGCGTCGCCGTGCTGCAGCATCTTTGCGAGCCCTCGACTCCGCTTGCAGTTGAGCCGCCACTCTCGCATTTTCATCCATGTCAGAAGTATATATATATATATATATATATATATATATATATATATATATATATATATATATATATATATATATATGTATGTATGTATAAGCGTCCCCTTTATAACGAGGCGGTGACAAGTGTGCCACCAGGCTCGACAAAAAAAAATCTTGTTTCTCTTTCTCTTCTTTTTTTAATGTTAGCCTAATGTTGGCGCTGCGGTGCCCTTGGGCACCGCAGCGCCCCTAGTGGTCTTCATTCAAACCAGAGCACTCGCCGGGCGCGAGCGCTGCTACCGCAGCGCCCCTTGCGGACTACGTGTAAACCAGAGCTACGCTAGACGCAGGGGGTACAAGACTCGGCCCTAAGGTGCTTCGTCCCTAAAACGGACGTACCGGCGAATATTGCCGCGTACCTAACGTGTCACTGCTGTTCAAAGAAAAATTGTAATCAAGCTTCTCCGCACAAAGGCTGTGCTTAGTGGAGAAGCTCAATTGTAGAAAGAGAGAGGAAAAAAGTAATTTGTGGTTTTTTATGGCTCCAAATTTACATACTTTGACGTAATTTATTAAATCACGTAATTTCGCTAGCCTACTTCCTAAAATATATTTTGTCAACATGCATTGCAGTGTTCTGCTTTGTGGAGAAGCTTGCTTGTAGAATTGCCCAAGCTGCCTCGTTCCACTGCGCCATCAAAAAGAGAGGAGAGGGAGCAGAAAGAGGCGGGCGACCTCGATGTTGACGTGGTGTCATTAAGGTCGAACACTGAAAAATTCCTTGGCCGTTTTCTTTGCCCGGCTACGAAAATGTAGTACACATACCGACAAGGGCAGCAGAAACAGGTTCATTTTTGCTTGGCCTCCGCCCTAATATAGTTGTGACCTTAACCTGTCAGAAGCAGCTGGCTTATTTTCCCTGTTAACGACCTTTGTTTGTTTACTACAGTAGCCGCGCGTGTGAAGCGTTTTATTAACGTTTCGGCCGGAGTCCGGCCATCATCAGAAAGGTTTCCCTCAATGTTGCAAATTAAAATTGAATCAAGCGTTAGAGCACAGGCGGAAGTCTAGCTGTGCTCTTCTTGGTACTAGCTAAAGGGTCTGTCTTTTTTTTTTTTTCGCCGCAATCAATATATGCCTGAAGGAAAGAGGGAGGGGGGGCTTTTCATGTTTAATTGGGCACTTTACCTTTACGTGCATCCTTCCGACAACTATGTACCTCATTCTTGTCAACGATTCATTGCTACAGCTACAACTGTCATCAAAGATTTCCTGATGTGACACCACAATGCTGTGTCAGCTGTGGGTCGGTGTAGCGTAAAACAACTCATTCAGCTATCGCATTAATATGACAGATCCATCCATGTGCAATAAGCGCAATCGTGTAGAGACTATTGATCATCCATTGTGCCGCTGTCCCCAATTTCAACAACATCGCCGGACTCTACAATGTGCCCTGAGGAGACTCGATGATCGGCCTTTTACCGAAGGAAAGATACTGGCAGCCTGGCCTCACAGCACATCTGCCCAGAAAGCCACACGAGTTCTCCCGCAGTACTTGAAGGCAACATATTGAGCGACCGCCTGTGATGCGCTGCACTGTGTGTGCGTGTGTGTGTGTGTGTGTGTGTGTGTATTGTGAAACATGTCTCTCTTTCTCTCTTTTACTCCCCTATTTCCATCCTCATGTGCAGGGTAGCAAACTGGACGTAGTCTATTCCTTCCTGCATTTCCTATATTCCTTCTCTCCCTCTCTTTCTCTCTCTATCTAGTCAAATTGAACGTATTTCGAGGACCTCGAAAGCCGTGACTGGTCGTGACAAAGATGGAAGAAAAAGCGCATACCTTCGCAAGCAAGTACAGTTTTCTGTAACTAACATCTTTGGGATATGAGACGTATTTAAGGGCTCGTTTTTCTTTTGTTAGACACAATATTAATGAGAACTAACAGACAATAAGGCCAAGGAAAGTATAGGAGATGTTATTTGTAATAATAGGGATATATATTTGGAGAAAGTAAGGTGGACGAAAAGATAACTTGCCGCCGGCAGGGACCGAACCTGCGACCTTCGAATAACGCGTCCGATGCTCTACCACTGAGCTACGGCGGCGGTCATCCCCCCGTCCACTTTATAGGGTATATATTTGCATTTAAACCTAGGAGTGTTAGCCAGCGCCGATCGCAGCCACGGCGGCGAGTTTGGAACACTCTTTGCTATCCCTCCTGGCGCTCAGCATTACAGAGGGCTACTCGCCGAAGACAACCTAATTCGTTGTATGCACACCACAGCTTCTTCGATGAGCCAGTGAAATATAAGACCATCCTTGGTTCTCTCTGTCATCGCGGGCTTACAATGGTACGACCCGAGACGGCCTCCATTCGGTCCTCAGCATTGGGCGTATGAGCATTCAAACGCCCATCACCGCAGTGTATCTATAAGCTGGCTGGCCGCTTCGGTAGCGCCTGCGAAAGGACTCAGCAATCGATCGAGAGTCGCCCTTCCGTGACCGCCATCGAAAAAACTCGCGCAACAACTTGGAAGTGGTCGTCGGGCTTCATATTGATAGAATGCGTGCGCACCAGCGGACGCCTAATGCTTTTCTTGCATGCTCGCGCGCGGGGTCCTCGGGAAGTATTTCTTCTGTGGCGAGGAAAACAATGAGCAGGTTAAGAAGCGTTCCGCCTCCCTTTCTTCGGGTCCACCGAATGGGAAGACGGCGGTCGCGCTGTCGTTGCTTAACTCGCGAAGCACTCCGCGCGGAGCTATTACCCGCTTCGACCGCAGTGCGTCCAAGACGCGTGTGCTGTGGACCGCCGCCACCGTTCCATTGGGCCAGCGCTAATGATGGCGCGTGGGGATATCGCGTGCGATTTCGCGAACTACCAACGTATACGGCGGGACCTACCGGGCCATCTGCATGATGGGCGAAACGCGGGACCCGATATATAGGGAACGACGCTTCGACCTTTCTCGTACGTGCAACAGTATGTACACGTGCGTCTCGGAGAACACACAGGGCCCCGGTCAACATTTATAGTTTCGTCGTATGAAAGCGTCGTATAAAACGAGGCGGTATTCTCGAACCCATAGCGTGTCTGTTAAACATGATGTGCCTTTCTTATCAACATCAATGCGATATACGGTTTTCGTGTAACGTCGTAATGCAGAAACAGTGTGTTCACGACTGCTGTTCATGTAGGCGGCAATAAAATAATGTATTCCGCTGATCCGTTTAACCGGAGTCTTTCAATAACGAATTTAGTTTAACGAATAAAAAAAAACGTCGCCGCTGAGCGCCGTTGGCATGCAACGCTCTGAAGAGCGCATGATTCTACAGCGTCTGGCGCTCACGGCAGCCGACGAATGAATGATATATAGATTAACGTGGAAAGATATACTGTTGTTTTGTACTATATGTATACGAGCTCATATATAATGTTCTAATGACGGAAATTCACTGCTATCTGGTAGTCGATGCCATGCCATATTCGGGGCATAGCTTTCTTGTAATCGTTCGGGTCCGAATCTGACATCAAGATACAGATCGCAATGAATTCATATCATTAGAACAATACATATGAGCTTGTACACAACAACGGTTTATCTTCCCGGAGTACTGGTGCAGTGCATAGTATACAGCTCTGGCCAAACTGCATCTAATGCACAGAAAGTTATACGGTAGTCCTGTCCAACAATGTGTAGTGACGTACACACTGGATGAAGCTGCTTGAATTGTTCAATTTTAACGCGATGGCGTAAAAGAGCTCGTTTCGCAGCTATTCCGGTGTCGGCGTCGTTGGCTGTGAGCGAAAATTCGAGGTAGATGCAAATAAAAGAAATAATAAAAAAGTTCGGTTCGAGTGGGAATCGAACCCAGCGCCTCTGCGTGGCCAGCAGGTGTTCTACCACAGAGCCACACCCTTCCTTGAAACTGTATCGAAAAAACAAACTACAGGACTCTCATGTGGTGCGAAGAGTCTCCTCAATGTATATTGTAATATTGCATGACAGAAGCATAGAATCGCACACCAGGCGTCAAAGCATGAGAACTGCGCAACGAATGGGCGGTTTAATGGCCCACCAATTACAAAGCGCACAGGCACAATTAATCATCATTGTTAGCAACATCATCAACAAAGTGTGCAGCTGCGCAATTGCGCGTGTCGCCTAACGGGCGTGTAGTGGGTACTTCGCCCATTCGCTAAAGGAAGAATTATTGCGCAGTGGGCACTTTGAAACTGGACTCATTCTATAGGATAGTTTGAAAAGGCCAGTTTTACGCGAAAAGACATTCCTTTCCTTGCGGCACGGTTGAGGTGTCCACCGAAGAGCGAAGCCAGACTGAGAAGGCGATGCGAACGGGGCACGATACGCTATCGCCAGTAGCGTAGCCTGAAATTTTTTTTTTCGGGAGGAGGGGGGTTCAAGCGTACTTTATGTATGTTCGTGCGTGTGTTTGTATGTGTGCGTGTATATATACACATGCGAAACTGGAAAAATCACAGCATATCCACGGAGTGAATGATGATGAGTGGGCGAAGCTGCGGTTCATCGGTAAACCGTGAATCTTCCGTGAATTCTGCCCAGTACATCATCACCGACGTGAGATCGGGCGCGTTTATACTAAAGGTTCGATGAGTTATGACGACTTGCAGCTCGCTTTAATTTTACATGTACGCTGTGAATTTTCATTGTTTAGAAAACCATTGCTTTAGAATACATCTGGCGTCTTTTCGTTTTGCTTTAGAAACATCTGGCGTTCTTTCGTTTTGCTTTTAGAAAACATCTGGCGTCTTTCGTTGGTTTATTTCATCAATCAACGGCGTTTTGAACAAAATTTTTATTGTTTAATCACGCACAGGAGAAATCTCACCAGGCACTACCTTGGAGGTAAACAATGGCTGCTAATGGGAATGAGAGACAGAAGAAGTCGGCTTTTAGCTAACACTTACACTTCTACTAACGTTTCCTACTGGAACATGCCAATGGCTGCTAATGGGGAATGAGAGACAGAAGAATTCGGCTTTTAGTTAACGCGCACGCTGCGAATTTTTTACTGTTCAACAACGCACAGGAGAAATCTCCCACCGGCACCACCTTGGAGGTCAAAGCGTAAGACTGGTTACGCACTACGACTACTACGACTACGAGGGACGAACGGGTGCCTAAAAAATGGGGGGGGGGGGGTGTTCACCTTCTGGCTACGCCACTGGATATAGCACTCTACTCTTTAAGGCGAAGCTCAAGCGTCCTGCAAGCTTTTCCATTATAAATTGCGGACCTATAGCATTAAAACATGTATACTTTTATATATCCGTTTGAATAATAACCCCCTAAGAGTTCTCATAATGTTTTCTTACTTAGAACTTCGTGAACCCTGTGTTCACTTGTAAAATTAAATGCTTGCACACAATGTCTTGGCCTCTAAAGCGAACCTCTTCGACCAGTATTGCAGGCATAACGGTTACATTTTAAATGTTAATATAGTTAAGCCGATTATATAAATTTCATTTAAACCGTTATTTTATTTAATCCTTTAAATCTTAATGCGAATAACTTTATGGGAAGTAAACTGAAGTGTCAGGTTCTCTAAGACACTATGTTCACGAACGGTGTGTTGATGGGGTTTAACGTCCCAGTGCAACTCAGGCTATGAGAGACGCCGTATACTGGAGGGATCCGGATAATTTCGACCACTTGGGGTTCTTTAACGTGCAATTGACATCGCGCCATGTAGTAAATGTACAGATATTCGGGCAATTCAGTGAATGGACGTTCGCATTCGGTCATTAACTATGTATACAATTCAGGAGGGCTAAGCTCGCGTTACGAGCTAATTCATGCTCATCTGCTGTCTCCCCTTTGTGCATTTTTTTTTTGCTCCTTATATATTTTTCTGTCGGCCGAGTTTTTTTGTTTGGTTTTTAACTATCAGAATGGCCGATCCTTCGGCAGCCTTTTGGTCTTCTGGGATCTCATTATTTAATAAAAAATTACAAAACCAGTTTAAGTCTGAGTGTTTGCCGACAAGGCCGGCCGGTTGCGATGGTCTGAGGCTCGGAGGGGAGTTTAACGGAGTTCCATTCATTTCAGCAGCGCACTGCGTCAGCCATCATGACACGACGTAATGGCGCAGAACAAGGCTGCTTTCCAGGACCGAGCACCGACTTGAGTTTACGATGTCGGCGAAGAACGAGTGGGACAAGAAAGAGATTTGCGCAATCGATGATAAGCGACAAACTTATAGCTGGGCACAAATTAAGAAGGCAGGAGAAGCTCCGTCCAGATGACCGAAGCGCAACCGGCGACTGCTTGCGCGACTAAAGAAATTTTAGCCCGGCTCATGACGTCATCCTAAAGTGCGCGCCCATTGGTGAAAGCTCGTACTCCTCCGCCCTTGACGAGGAAATGCATGTCGCTGCCTTCTAAAGTTATACGCCACTAAGGTGGTCCCAAGGAGGTTTAAACCTCCTTGGGTGGTCCATACGACCAAGTCACTGACGAAGAAATGACGCGAAAGCGGCGTATATATACAAAGTGTTAACTTATATAAATTACTTTGCTATAAAATTAATAATATATAAATTACATGCACAGAAGTGCCAAACGAAGTGGACGGGGAAGCGCCTTCCGTCGTAGCTCAATTGGTATCGGACACGTAGTTCGAAGGTTGTGGGTTCAGATCCCGCCGACGGAAAGGGTAATTTTTCGTCCACTTCTATTCATTTCAATTTACGTCACAATTAGTACACTACAGTTAAAGACAACAATTAACGTCATCTATATATGCTTTCCCTGGCCTAATTGTCTGTTCGGTTGAATTGGTTGTGCCTAACATATAAACGAGCCCCTCGGAAAAAAAATTCCCCTTATCTGGTTAATTCGTTGCCTATGCGGTATTATACAACTCAAATTTCAAAGAACGAGATGTCAAAAGTTTCAAACAGCGGTTCCCACACGACCATCAGCCCAATAGCGGACCCATTACGAAGAGAGAACGAGAGTGAACGGGAGCAGAGCGCGCGTTTCAATGTGCAGCACACTGAGCGGCTGCGTCTTTTCCAGCTCCTTGTTGGCCATTCTGATCATTATGAGACCTGCTGCAGAGCAGAGTTCTTCATGAATGGTCGCCGAGCTTCCGCGAAACGACGCAAAGACAAGCGTCACAACCACGGGCGTCGGCAGGGGGGTGCAAAAGGGGCACCTCCCCCGCCCCCCTCCAACCAAAGCACAACAGCGCTTCCCCATCTCCCTCACCGCACGATGCAAGACGCGTAGCGGGATCGAAATGCGCATGCGCAGTACGCTAAACGACCCGTAGCGTCTATACCGCACGCACGCTATTTTTCAGATTTAGCGTTGCGTGGTTAACGTGTACGTAAAACATGGCGGTGGTTTTGGACGCATGCTTCGAACTGAATTTAACGTTGATGTGGACGGATTCACTTTTTTCACAGCAAGCGACTGTGTAGAATGGCTTCGCTTGTGTTCAGGTAGCTTCGACGCCCGAGTATTACGGATAACTTAGCGTAGTTTTTGAGATCGCTTCTTATTTCGAACGTCCCTAGGCCTAACTAGGAGAATCTGCAACGTACAAATTTTCACCTTTGGTGCGTGGTTCATATTTATTTTCTTTTATTGTTGCTAAAAAAAATTAGTAATATTGCTTCGTGCGGGGATACAGGCGAGCATTCTCAGTCTTTCTTTTTCTTTTCACTTTCTTTAACGCATTGACCCGCCTCTAGGTGACGCCACCGTCCCAGCTTGGGCACGTAAACGTTATCCCGCTAAACTAAAACGCGCTGTCGGCAACGAACGTTTGCGGCACGGTAACGCTATTCCCTTAACCTCCGCTATCACGCTAACGCTAAACTCCTACCGACGCTCATCACTCTTAAAAAAAAGTTCGGAAAAAGCTTGTAACCACGAGCAAAAAGTTAGTAACAGCAGCTGTTACTAGCTTTCTTGGGCCATTACTAACTTTTTGCTGCCTTTTTACTACCTACGTTAGCAGACACTCAAAAGTTGCAATGGTAAAGTACTACCTCTTGCGTACCAGTACCAACTTTTGCCATGCACCTGTTAAACGAACTTATTAAACAAATTTTAGAAATTATTACGAGCTTTTTGTAACCTATTTACTACCACGGGGATCCATTCAAGTTCATTGAGGAGATATTAGTAAGCTTAGTACCCCGTCTTGGGTCTTGTATATTAGGCCATGTTGAGGCGATATTACGCAAAATAGATATAACATATTGTTTGTCTTAATATGCTCGATTGAAAGTCCTACGCTACGTTACCTCGCACACCTATCAAAATTGTACGATATATAAATATAGGCGCATAACTTAAACTATTCATCCTGAAGCTTAGCTGCTCACCGGCACCAGCTGCGTACCCCAGAGGTAGGGCTATATATACTCGTGGAACAGCTTCCGAATTATAAGTGTCTCGTAGCCTTGCTTGGGCGAGTTGGCACGACATACTTCACATACTTCAATTGCCCTATCACATACTTCAATTGCCCTATCACAAAAAGAAATTGATTTTCTTCAGAACGCTTACACACGTGAGGCTCATGGCGATTATTATGTTCCATAGGTTTTCACTGTTTTTATCTTTTTATTTGTTGTTCCTATATTTGTCAGATACTGTACAAGTATATATTGCGCGGTGCTAGCAAATAAATCTTGTTGTAAGTCAGCGCCGCCGTCTGTGTCCTTCTTTCTCTTGTCCGCCGTTTTTTAGCGCTGTTTTTATGTGAAGCTTGTTGTGTGTGCTGTTTTCATTCATGACATTTTGTGCATAATTACCTAATGATATATCGCAATGTTGATGCTCGCGAGTTTGACCGTTACAAAAGCAAGTGATTCGTGAGGCTAGAGGATCACGGTAACTACTTTTTTCGGGGGGTAGTAACCGTTACAACCTATATTTTACTAGTTAGGAACGAGAAGGGTAGTAACCGCTACTAAGTGCGTTTGTAACGGCGAGGGTAGTAACGGTTACTAACCTTCCCGTTACTAGCCGCACTTACTAACAGGGTAGTAACATATGTGACAAGTTACAGCCTCCTTTTTTTTTTTTTTTTTTTAAGAGTGATGGACACAACGTTGTGCCCGATGGCCTCGCCACAAATGCCTTCCTATCGTTGTGCACTTAAAGGAACACTAAAGAGAAAAACGCTTTTTTTTTCGTATTAGTAAATTGCAATTTCGAAATACCGAAACACGCTTACTGAGAGAAGACGTTTGGTAAGCGAGAAAACGCACGAAAGGAGGTGGCGACATCACCTTGAAGTTGCTAAAGCCCCTTGATTGCCCCACCAGCTAGCCGTGAGGTCATAGATTTTGACGGAGTCTTCTAGGACCTACGTTATTGTTTATCGGTAAAAATTGCCTAAATTGTGCTCTGAAGGACCCGAGTGCCCCAGGTCTTAACATAGAGAGTTTCAGATAATTTCATCGAACCAACGTGGCCAAAACACGCAATAAGACTTTGAAATTCGTGATGTCACATTGACGTACCCTTGCTGAAGTTTCGACGCGAAGTTCAAATATGAAACTTCGACCTGCACTGTATATATCATAGTCATCACCCGACATCTGGAGTAGCAAGCTAGACTATGAACCAGGCTAACATCTCCGGGAATATCATTAACAATCGCTCTGATCTCTCCATTTCCTCTTCTAATATTTATCATATGATGGCGAAATTAATGACAATAGAGTTCTGAAGCAACGATATATCTGTCTAAACTGATTTAATGTCTCACTTTTGTATCCCTTTTGTCGACGGCAATAAAGTCCCCGTTTCGTTCGGTGTGAAGAACGACAGTGACACGAGAAGAGACCAACAAGAGAGACGCCTGTTGGCGCACTGAAAGTAGATTGTACCCAACGTGGGAACCTCGTGGTACTCGGGTAGCTCTCCGCAGCCACGCTTCTAACATCCTCTCCCTTCCATTGCCGCAGTCCTTAGGTGCATGCAGCAGTGTTGGTCGTAATGGCACATCTTAGCGGCTTCGCAAGCCCGAGTTCGCGTTCTTCGCTGTTCATAGACGCTGTTCGCGAACCCCAAACTTGCCTTTGCAAAAACGGGCCGCAAACTTTTATCCAAAGAACTCATCGTCCCTGAAACGCTTTGCCGGACCCGCGTAAAGGACCTGCAGTGCCTGGAGCTTTAAAAAAAAAAAATGCAGCCTTGCGAGCTGTGGGCACCACGACGTTGCCGATGGCTGAGAACAAGTGCGTTGCTGGGCAGGGAGCACTCTCATCGAGCAAGCGCTAACACAATGGGTGGACGTGGCACGCAGTCTGGCACACCGATGCCGCGTGGGAAGACGACAGCTGGCGCTTTTGCGGCACCACTCGGCCGACAGCAAGATGGAGCGCCCCGCGAAGCACACGGACTCGGTAACGCGAACGAACCGAACGTCTATAAGTTCTCTACGTGCCCCACACTATCAGCCGAGAACCGTAATCTCTCGGTCATTGTGTGAACTCGTGTCTTTTTCTCTTTATGTGTAAAAAACGACACAATATTAGAAGCCTATAGCTACCCTCATCATCACTCCTGATTCCTCTCTTCTTATTCCATAAGAGGCAGAGGTTATCCGGCCGACGACTCAGCAATTCTTCAATAAGTTCTCTTCGGTATCTCTCTCTCAAAGTTGAACGCTAACGCATTGATATGCGAGAACTTTCTCAGTCGTTTTATTGCTTCATTAACCAGGCCATGCATTAATATTCGTTTGCCAAAATAAATCAGTGGTCCCTAATGCATTTGCCTAAGATGACTGAAAGGCGAAAGTCACAATCTTGTTCTTTTTCTTCTCAGTCGATGTTACGATACCCCCGCTCCCAAAAGCTTTCTGCACCTCACGTCGTTTTTCTGTACCTCCAGGATCGGCCCACCTTCGACAAAGCGACGATGGTATGTGATGACGCCATGGTGTGACATTACATTGCGACGTCATGATGACATCGTCATGTGATGATCTTTTGCCGACGGTCACTTTTCGCAATAAGACGGCAACTTGAGGGAGTTGGTATCCGTTCATACTTGTGCGCTGCCATGTCACACTTCGCGTCTGATGATCGCATCTAAGGCTTTCGCCTTAATAACTGCAACGTAATTAACTTGGGTAATCCTCCAAACGCTCTCTCTCGCGATCGGCCGCGTTGCGATCATTGCAATGTCCTTCATTTACAGACATATTTATTTTCCGTATATGATGTACACGCGGCGCAGGAAGCGTGTCAAGGCACTGCCTGAAAAGAAGTACGCGCGTCACCAGACAAAGAAAGGCTTGCCACATGATTTGTTCCGGCTGTGGTATATGTTCATACTGAACACCTGAGCGAAACAAAACGATTCAAGCCGCTTTAAGTAGGTTTACGCTTGTATTCATATTGCAATGTGCATAATATAGTTCATAATTCATGATATAGTGTGCAAATTATGACACTTCAGCATGAATTTTGAGCAACAGATCGATGTCATGATAACAAAGTACGCACATTTTTTAATGCGATAGCGTTGAAGAGCCCGTGTTGCAGAAAATTCGGTGTCGATGTCGACGGCGCCGTGGGCGAAAAATCCCGACAACTACAAAGCATAAACGTCAGTGTTCGATTCCGGCTCGAACCCAGGCATTCTGCCGCGTGGCAGTGACGCGTTCGCGATTGCACAGCGCTAGCCACCTAGCGGGCACGCCTGGAAGTAGCAGATCCAGTGTCAACTTTGAATGGAAACAAGTTCTCACACTTTGGCGCACTGAGAACCTGGTTCTTAAATTGTTACAAGCTGGACAAGCGGCGAAAGGCGGGCTAGTTGGCACATAACTCAATAGTTGAAAAAACGCGTCTTCCGCTTTCATGCGGAAGACGGTACATTGGACAAACCGGTAGGTGCCTTAACTCGCGTTTACGCGAGCATAATTACAACAATAACCACATTTGTCACCCTGGTGACTTAGCTACACACTGCAACAGATGCCAATGTCAGCCAGATTTCGAGGACACCACAGTGTTATCGCGATAAAGACACGAGGGAACGAGATATTATCGAAGCCTTTACGATGCGCGACCTTGGCGAAGACATGTGTGTTAGTGCTCCATCGATACATTTGACCGATGATGAAGTGTCATTTTTACAAGGAATTTAGATATTAGACACGCACAGATTTGATGTGTGACGCAGATGGTTGCTCTCTTGTTGTGTGCTTTGTGCAGGCTACCAGCCCTCGCGCCTTTGAGATCTTCGAGGTCTTTCCTATCTACAAAAGCGGCGAGCAATGTCGTTCCGTCGCTTGATCTGAGACAAGGAAATCCGCTCTCTGACATCACGCACGTGATTAAAATTGTAACAATCTTTTTTTCATGCTTTCCTGTAGGTGTATAATACGTGGTTTCTTCAATAAAATTTTCAGTCGGCAGTCAGCGCCCGTCCTCGTGTCACCTTCCTTCGACCTGAGTTCGCGCAGTTTTTACAGCGAAAGCTGTTATGAGATCACAACAAGGGCCGTTTTTGGCGCCGTAGTTGTCCGCCGCCGGTGTCCGTAAGCGCTATCGCGCGAAATAAGAAAACAATATCCAGGATGGCACTAGGTTCGAACCTGGGCTCTCTGCGTGGGAGCCCAGTATTCTACCTCAGAGCCATGCCGGTGCTTGAGACTCCTTTGCAAAAAGACCCTATACAGGCTTCATGTCGGGAAGGAACCACATTAACATATGTTATGTAGCGTGATAGAAGAGTAAAATAACAACCAAGCGTCACACAATGCGAATTGCGCAACGAGTGGGTTGTTGAATTCTTCCAATCCATTACAAAGGGCTCTGCCATAATTCTTCATCGTCATCAGCCACAGCATCAACAAAGTGCACATAATGCCTTACAGGTGTTTTAGCGGGTACCACGGTTCTCCGCAGAATGAAGAAAAATGGCATAGTGGCTGCTTCCCTACTTCACAAAAATTATATCATGTTGTAGCGAGTTCCTCGCAAGTGCACTTCTATTGGTTGCCAAGGAGGCCCATAAGGCCCCCATGATCCATTTACCCAGGGTCTCAATGAAGTTCTTAACCCCCTCTCTTTCTCTCTCACGTTAATTAACGTATGTTATATAGCATGGTGGGAGACAGGGGCGTAGACAGGGGAGGGGGGATTGGGGGGTTCAACCCCCTGCGCCCCCGAGATTTTTCAGTTTTGCTTGCGTTTATACAGGGTGTTCCAAGAAATGTGCCCGAAAATCCTCTAAAATCAGGAAAGTGCGATATTTGCTCGCTGCCTTTACAATTGCTATTTCTGTAGCGGCAGGCATCTAAAGATGGTTAAAGGCATCATTTGGGACATAATTAAGGAAGGTAAATTAACTTTTTAATTAATGGAGTTAGGCGGTTATGTCAAATGGGAGAATTGAAGTTCTTTATGCGAAGAACCCATCGCAGCTTTGAGATAAAGAAAAAGCGAGCTCTAATAATTACGAGGGCGGTCCGATAAGTACTTAGCCTTCAAAAGAAAAACGAAAATTTTGGAATGGTGTCAATTTATTTGTCAACATAGTCCCCTTTCAACTCTATACACTTGACCAAGCGATCCTCCAACTTCTTAATCCCGTCAGAAAAATACGTTTTCTCCTGAGCTGCAAAGTAGGCCTCTGTGGCGGCGATAACTTCTTCATTCGACTAAAAACTTTGTCCGGCGAGTGACTTTTTTAAGTTGGGAAACAAGAAGAAGTCATTCGGGGCCAAATCTGGAGAATACGCTGGATGGGGCACCACTTCGTAGCCCAGTTCGACCAACTTGGCCGTGGCGACGGCGCAGGTGCGAGCTGGCCCGTTGTCATGGTGGAAGAGCACCTTTTTCTTCCCCAAATGTGGCCGTTTTTTTCGCAATTCGGCGTCAAATCGGCCCAGTAATTCAGCGTAGTAGGGTCCTGTCACCGTTTTGCCCTTCTCAAGGTTGTCGACGAAGATCAAACCGTGAGAATCCCAGAAAATGGTGGCCATCACCTTTCCGGCCGATGCGACAGTCTTCGCCTTCTTCGGAGCAGGTTCTCTGGGTGCAGTCCACTGTTTCGACTGTTCTTTGGTCTCTGGTGTACCAGTGGATCCATGTTTCGTCGGCGGTCACAAAACGACGCAGGAACTCCTTCGAATTACGCTTAAACCGCTTCAAACACTGCTTTGAAGTGGTCTCACGGACGCGCTTGTTGTCCGGAGTGAGCAAACGCGGCACCCATCGCGCCGACAGCTTTCTCATGCCCAAAATTTCATGCAGGATATGACCCACGCGGTCTTTTGAGATGCCTACTGACTCATCTATCTCGCGCACCTTCAGTCGGTGGTCTGCCAATACGAGGTCGTGGATTTTGGCCACGTTATCGGCCGTGGTAGCCGTTTGCGGGGCCCCTGGGCGAGGCTCACCAAAAACCGACGTGCAACCACGTTTAAACTCGTTGAACCAATTTTTTACGGTTTCCATCGAAGGAGAAGACTCACCGTAGACGGCATCCACTCGCTCTTTGATTTCGCTGCACGATTTCGCTTTCAAAATCAAAAATCGAATCACTGACCGATATTGCTCTTTTTCCATTTTTTACGGAGACACGAACATCACCTGCTTTCTCAAGCGGCCAAAACAAAACCGCGAGCCCGATTCGACTGGACCTTCGCATGTGTCCCTCTAAGAGAGCGTACTTAACGTCAGTATATGTCCCATGCGATAGAGTCGCGCTCTCGCGGTGAGGCTAAGTACTTATCGGACCGCCCTCGTATTGCAGCGTAATGAAATTCAACCCATTTCAACGGCGAAACCGAAACCGAAGCACCGATGAGCGCAACAAGCAGACGACCAGAATGACGTCACTGTTCAAGACAACGAGTACAGAGGTGTAGTTCTTCAGCGTTCGTTAATGTATGTGCGCCATGCGTGCTACAATAGCAAGCGCAGCCCGCACACCAGCACAACAAAGTCGGTTGATGCTCGATATAACGACGCTCACTCATTCTGGACGTCTCAGAAGAATACGGCAGTTGAGCGCTCCCGCGTTTCGGTTTCGCCGCTGCATTTGGGTTAATTTCATTACTTCGCAATTATTACTAGAGGCCGCTTTTTCGAAACCTCAAAGCTGCAATGGGTTCTTCGCATGAAGGACTTGAATTCTCCCATTTGACTTAACCACCTACCTCCACTAATTAAAAACTTAATTAATCTAACTTTCATAATTAATGTCCCAAATGATGTCTTTAGCTATCTTAAGATGCCTGCAGCTACAAAAGTAATTGTGAAGGCATCGAACAAATATCGCATCTTCCTGATTTTTGAGTATTTTCGGACACATTTCTTGAAACACCTTGTATACACGACACATATAAACGCACGCACGAACATACATAAAGTATGGCTGAACCCCCCCCCCCCCCCCCCCCCCCGAAAAAAATTTCTGGCCACGCCCCTGGTGGGAGAGTTAAATAACGACCAGGTGTCTCACAATGCGAATTACGTAACTAGTGGATCGTCTAAAGCTTCCAACCCATTACAAAGGGCTCAGCCATAATTATTCATCGTCATCAGCCGCAGCATCAACAAAGTGCACATAATGCCTTACAGGTGTTTAGCGGGTACCACGGTTCTCCGCAGATTGACGAAAAATTGCATAGTGGCTACTTCCCCACTTCACAAAAATTATGATGATTTATAGCGTAGTGGGTTCCTCGCAAGTGCACTTCTATTGGTTGCCAAGGAAGCCCATAAGGCTCCCATGATCCATTTCCTCAGGGTCTCAATAAAGTTAATTCCCTCTCTCTCTTTCTCACGTCAACGTATGTTATAAAGCGTGGTGGGAGAGTTAAATAACGACCGGGCGTCACACAATGCGAATTACGTAACTATTGGGTCGTTTTCCAACCCATTACAAAGGACTCAGCCATAATTCTTCATCGTCATCAACCGTCGCATCAAAAAAGTGCACATAATGCCTTACAGATGATACCGCGCTTCTCCGCAGAATGACGAATAATGTCGTGGTGGGTGCTTCCCAACTTCACAAAAATTACGATTTGTGGTGTAGTCGGTACGTTGCTAGTGTGCTTGTATTAGTAGCCACAATAGAGTTTATAACGGGCTCTAGAAATGCCGCTCTTCCAGCTTTCGCTGTGACTGTGCTGCGCTTTCCGCGCAGGCCTGGCGTTTTTTTTTTTGTCACTTTTGACTTAAATTGTTGCTACGGTACCGTGTGTAAGCCCGAAAATGCAAAAAAAAAAAAAAAGAAAACTATGTTTAAAGCATGTTCTTGTGTGCCGAAATGCGTGTTATGGCAGTGGAATAAAAAGAATGACAGGCTTTCTGTATCTCTTTTTCTTTAGTTTTTTTTCAGTTAAAGGGACACTAAAGGCAAACAACAATTTATGTCAGAGCGAAAGGTCAATGTGTGAGAACGTCTAAAACGTCAATAGTATCAACAGCAGTGCTCTAGTAATCGAGAAATTAAAGGAGTCATGAAGCACCCCTTGGGCTGATTGAAAAAACACATCCTGCGGAAAGCTGACACGGCTATGAACTGCTCTGTCAAATATTACAGTCGTGCGCGCCGCGTAATGGCCACAAGCGGAGCGCGAAGTTGCCGTTTCCCCAGGCCACCCTCTTTTCAAACAGAGGCCGGTTCTCACTCTCGTCGGTTGGCGGGGCGTCTGTCCGCTGTACGTCGCAAGAGACATAGCATGCTTATTGGCCGATAGCCGACGTAAATCGAGAGCGGCGTTCGGATCAGATGCCCTTCTTGCCGCGGGGTGCCGCCACTTGCCGGCGCCGCACTCCTCAGTACACGGTAGCCGCACTCGCGCAAGCGAATCACAGCGGGAGAGCGATCGCGTTTCATGACGCGCGCTGGCGTAACTTCTTTCCCCCATGCCATCCCTCCCTGTCTAGCTTCCAGTGCGCTCGTCGGCACGAGAAAAGAGAGAAAGCGCTGGGAGCGTGCGCCAAACCCCCGTAACTCCGCTGATTCTTGACGGATTCGAGAAATTTTTGCGACAATCGATTCGGGAGGCAGTACACTCCGATACTGAGGCCATTAGATCATTACTTGGAAAAGTGGTTCATGACCCCTTTAAGGTAAATGTGGGACACGATGTGCGCTACGAGTGGAATATTTCGTAAATAATCCCGATGACGTGAAGAGTCCCGAGTGTCAATGATTCACTAGTAATCAAACTAGTTGCGATAGAAAAAAGAACCTTCCGTGCATCATAAGACGTAATAAAATGCTGCTTGTTCGTTTTTGTTTGATTCATGGAAAAAGGAACCTCTTGGCGTTGACATGGGGAACGATGGGGCTCCAAAGTTCCGTTTTCGCCGAGTTGCGCGTCACAGTTGTAGTTTCGGTATCGCGTACTGCTGCGTGTGCTTGAATCTCGCTATTTTCGCATTGTTGATACTCTACTACTGCTGCTGGCCAAGCTAAGCTCCGTTACAATTAGTGGCCCTTGGCTGCGTCTTGGCAAAGTTGATGGCCACTAAAGAAACCGTAGCGTCGGCGGCCGGGCAGTAAAGGCGGGCAACGTTGGGCACGGCAACTGCCACGTCAGAAGGCCCGTTCAGGCAGGTGATTTGAAGTGCGCTAACGCCGAGCGGACCACTAAAACGTGATTTTCTTTCAAAATAAGCATTTCCTTGGCACGAAACAAGCACTACAAGGTTTCCGGAACGCTATTACAACAATCAACGTCGACTTAATATTTGCCTTTAGTGTCCCTTTAACACCCGACATAATCGCCACAATGTTTTCTAATGCTTTGCTTGATTTGTACTGCAGGATATGCCGATATCACATAATTGTTTGTTTGTTTGTTTATTAATACTGTCAACCCCAAGCTGGGGTTTTTACAGGAGTGGAAAACACATACAATGAAATGTTTAAGGATACATCTTCTTTGCACTATATGGGCAATATTCTTGTCCAGTCAATAGAGTCAGCACAAGCTCACTCCTTTTCTTGTGGTGATTCAAGCATTCTGGTGCACTCAGAAGACCTAGAGTGGCATTGAAGCAATCTTTCTTGCGCTCCACAATTTAACCATTGCAATTCCACAACAAGACACTGACACCAAGAGTGCATTCGTGGTGCTCTGCTGTCGCAATATTTCTAGATTACTTTTACAATACAATTATTCTTGGTAGGCATACACATTACAAACAGTGTTGACTAGCAAACACAAGGATTGCAATGACGGTAGTGATCGATAATAAAATGTTAATTGCACACAACCTGGAAAAAACTAGTCTACAAGTTAGACACAAGCACAAATTAAAATTCATTTAGAAGTTTGACCTTGTGTCTAATTCCTAGTCCTTGCATTGTCTAGTCTGTGCACAATGAACCTCTTATCATAGATTACAAGTGTTTTCAAACACAATCTTTACTTGTGTTTACCAGGACCACTCAGTATGCAGAACTTTAACACCACAAAGTCTAGAAAAGCTCCGCACATTTTGGCTTGGTAGTTACCCTACGGGCTGACTGGCTGATGAATCAATGGGATTTCGCATTGAAAAAGGAACATATCAGCAATGTGATATGCGATAATTGTATGGTTCTAGTAACATGCACCGCCAGAATTCTTTCTGCATGCTACATCGATCAGAATGTGACAACTCGGACTGAAAATAGAACCTGCAACTTGTTACTCAATAAGGAACATCAGAGTTACCAAGATAAGTGGCTGGTACTCTACCAACATTCAGTGCAACTTTGTGCAGCATGCGAGATTTCATCTCAGCATCTCCACTCTCCTGGCTAAGCTTATTCAATTTAAATACAACTCAGCAGGAGGGAAGGAGGGATGACAGTGACACAATCACTAATGATCTAAAGATAATGTTAGAAGTGGACATCAACAAAAAACAAATGTAAGTGAGTACAAAGTTCCTTGCAATATTGTTATGTGCAGGTTCAATAAAATACTGTTATGCACAAGCTTTGGAATTTTACAATACGTTTTGACGAACTCACCAGTACTGATACGTGATCAGTTCACTTATCTATAACGTTTGGTCCCGCAACACCTCTATTGGTTCACCTGACAAGTTGCCCCTGCTTATATACCGAAGATTCTATAAAGTGTGTAGAGACAATATTTTCTATGTACTCTATAAAACAACGAAGATGCAAGATTGCTTTATAGGCCTTATTAAGGATGCCGGAAAGCTTCAGATAGTGCCAGCCTTTTACAGTTTTCCACAAACTATGTTTTTGTAAGCAGGGGTGGATCAGTTATGACAAAGATACACTGGCTAGCTCAGCTATGGTGAATAAGGTAACTACACCACATATAGGCAGAGTCAAAATAAACATGATTATTTTATTACTATTATACCCTACATACAAGGGTACATTAACATCAGTTACAACAAACCTCAGTTCCTGCAAACGGCAGTTACATCCAGTTGGATGGAAACCCTAACTGCCTTTATTCCACTAACCATGGGCTCCAAACTGAGGTTGACCGCAGTTAAAGGGGTACTGACACGAAAATTTTCAGTTGTCGTTCTCTCACATCAAAGGAAGGACCAAGTCCTCAAGAGCCCAGAAAATGTACTGGTAACTGTGAGTGCACCCTGAAAAATTAGTTACGTGTTTTTAAAATGTAGTTTCCGTTCTTACTGTACCCTGACGTCGTGACACGGTACGGTACAAGCTTCTCGTCACGTGCCTGCACAAGATATCGTGATGTTTCCACAGCCGCTCTGCTGCGTGGCATCGGTAGTCGGCGGGTAGTGAGACCTACTACCATGGTGGGTCTCTTCGAGACCCACCATTCGAGAGACCCAACACGTGAGTCTCTCGAATCCGTAGTGCTGCCACGTGGTGGCAGCACTAAGGATTCACCGTCTAGTGCGCGACATGAAACTTGCGCAATTTGCGAATCTGCGTGTGGGTGCAGTTTGTATCACATACACGGGAATCACTTCAGTAATTCTACAAGTCGAGATAGAGAAGATGATATTGGGTGCTCAAACCAGTTCAAACGACCTATACAGGCACCGCGGTGCTTTATTTGTGGCTCATGGCTCATCGGTGTTCAAGTGGCACAGTTTTCATACACGCTGAAATCCCACTGCATTATCTCTCAGTTTTGTAATCAAAACGCGCAACAAGCACTTTGATACGCACAAGAGGCATCGCTCGTGCCAGCTGTGGGCTACAACAGTGTTTAGGCTTAGCCTTACAACTGGTGTATCGGACGACGCTCATTTCAAGGTGAGACAGGCATGCGTTCTTTTTTTGGTTTGGAAAAAAATAAAACAGCTTTCTGTACATTCGGAGCTTCGTTTGTGGGAACATATTGCTTATGGCGCATGGTGCAGGGGCATGAGGTGTATGGTTGGCGAGCTCTTTACGCGACTCGGCGCAGGGGTGTCATCGCTTACCTACAATTTACCCGCTTGCGATTGTCTTCGAGCGAAAGGAAAAGTTCGCGGTTCCACGGCACTCTGGACAAGCCGTTAGGGTTCCACAAGGCCAGAAAGTTTGAAAATCCTTGTTCTAGCTTATTGCTGCATGATGTCGGCGAATCTTGCTGTGTCATGATGCCAGAGCTGGCTTCTTGAGAAAGCTTGAGTATGAATTAGAAAACATCATATATAAGTGTTTCCCAACATCCATATTTGCTAAGAGTGATATTTTTGCCTGAAACAATATTGTACAGATTCCACAACTTCAAGAATATGTATTAGCACTCATGCAACACCTGACTCTATCAAATGCAGAAACGTAAATATATTTTTTATTCATATTATTTTAAATGAGAGAAAGAATGTGCACCAAGCAAGGGCCACCAACTCTTTGAGAGGCAAAGATGCACATGCGGTTGTGAGCGCACCAGCCACGGCTCCAGCCGCACCACTGGGCTACGACTTGGTCTGTGTGTCGTCCTTGTGCTTAAGCACACCCTTCTGGATGAGGTCAGGGATCTCCACTGCCAGCCATGGGCCGAGCTGCAAGAGGCAAGCTGCATCACACTGTGCCGCGTGTAACTTGTACCCCAACTGTCCACGAGCAGCCAGTTGGCAATGCAGTTTCCTCAGTCGGGCATCCACACGTTCTGAGATTCGTCTCAGATGAGTCAGAGAGCAACAGAAACTACACAGATGCATTAGCCTTGGTAACTCAATGAGGCTGTATTTCCTTAGGTATTCCCTTCAATTTCCTTTAACTTAGTTTTCATCAGTGGTTTGATATGACGCCACTCTTGATGTCACTGGGATCAAAAGTACCCATACAAACTAAGGTCCTAGGTTTTAATATGACAAGAACAGTGAAACACCCCTTACCCCCTATTCTCACCATGAAAGAACTTGGTCCTTAACTCCCTTTTGCTGCGATGGCAGTAATAAGCTTGACAATTAGTTTACTTTGCCCATCAATCATTTCTGTTAGGCTGAGAATGGCCAGTAGCCGCAGGGATTAAAACAGCATACAGCTATCTTTCTGTCTTGTTTAAGAGGGCTTTGAAACAACCACGCAAATATGCCACAACCGTACCACAATAATTACTCACAATGTAAATAATTTGTATTGTTTTGCAAGCCATCTGCTGTAATAGAGCTAAAATAAGCTCATCACCCCAGTTCTCCCAAATGTTGGCATCCATACTTACTCCAAGTGCCATGGCATGAGCAATACCAAACTTTGGCACATTCCTTGCCCACAAAGGCTTGAAGTGGTCCGTCATACAGATCTTCCCTCCCCTGTGAACAAGCCAAGAGCAGCAGAAAACAAAAGGATGAAAACGGCATTCCAAGAACATCACATCCAATAACAATTGATGCTGTACGTGCTCCTTTTACACTGAGTTAAGATATATACAGGGCTTAAAGTCAGGGAGGGCCCGGGGGGGGGGGGGGAGGCCCCCCCCCCCTCCAATTCTTAAGGAGGGGCTCAGCCCCCCCCTCAGCAGGTCGACTGTAGCACTGCGGCACACATTTGACAAGCTCTGGAGTTGACTTTTTTTTTACAGCGAAAGCTGTTATGAGATCACAGTAAGGGCCGTTTTTGGCGCCGTAGTTGTCTGCCGCCGCCGCCGGTGTCCGTAAACACTATCGAGCGAAATAAGAAAAAAAATAATGAAATAAGAGAGCATATAAAGGACGGCACGAGGTTCGAACTTGGGCCCTCTGTGCGGCCCAGTATTCTACCCCAGAGCCATGCCCGTGCTTGAAACTGCTTTGCAAAAAGACCCTATAGAGGCGTCATGTCGGGAAGGAACCACATTAACATACACAATGTAGTGTGGTAGAAGTGTAAAATGACAACCAGGCATCACACAACGCGAATTATGCACCGAGTGGGTCGTTGAATGCTTCCAACCCATTACAAAGGCCTCTGCCGTAATTCTTCATCGTCATCAGCCACAGAATCAACAAAGTGCACATAATGCCTTGCAGATGTTTAACGGGTACCACGGTTCTCTGCAGAATGATGAAAAATGGCATAGTGGCTGCTTCCCTACTTCAAAAAATTATGATGATTTATAGCTTAGTGGGTTCCTCGCCAGTGCACTTCTATTGGTTGCCAAGGAAGCCCATAAGGCCCCCATGATCCATTTCCTCAGGGTCTCAGTAAAGTTCTTTCCCTCTCTCTCTTTCTCACGTTAACGTATGTTATAAAGGGTGGTGGGACAGCGAAATAATGACCGGGCGTCACACAATTCTCAATACTACAAATAACTAATAACTACCAATAACGACCGGGCGAATTACGTAACTAGTGGGTCGTTTAAAGCTTCCAACCCATTACAAAGGGCTCAGCCATAATTCTTCATCATTATCAACCGTCACATCAACAAAGTGCACATAATGGCTCACAAATGGTACATCGCTTCTCCGCAGAATGACGAATAACGTTGTGGTGGGTGCCTCCCAACTTCACAAAAACTATGATTTATGGCGTAGTGGGCATCTTGCTAGTTTACTTGTATTAGTAGCCCCAAGACAGTTCATAACGAGCTCTAGAAATTCCGCTCTTCCAGCTTTCACTGTGACTGTGCTGCGCTTTCCGCGCCGGCCTGGAGTTTCTTTTTTTTTGGCAGTAGTGCTTTATGCAGAGGAACTATAGCTCTCCAATTTTTTTTAATAATGATTTAATCGCAATTATTCATTTAATGGGGCATCTGCAAAAAGAAACAAAGAAAAAACAAAGAAAGAAACAGCTGTCATCATACTGCTAGATGCACACGGTCGTCTACACAACTAGTATGCACATAACGAAAGAAATAATGCACATTGTATACACTGTTTCTCATGCATACTAGTTGTGCAGACAGCCCTGTAGCACAATGTGCCAACCATACTGTAATCTGCTGTCCGGCGTACATACTTCCCATTGGGCCCACCAAGCGAGCTCACAATATAAAGTGAATCCATTACTTGTAGCCTTGACATAAAGGCGACAAGACTTTTGGGCGCTCATGAGCAACTGACATACATCTCACATCTTGACGCCTCCTGTGATGAGTGTCAGAGGCAAGGGCGTCCGTGTGCATTGCAGCGAAGCAGCAACAGAAAGAAATGCAAGGTGCGTTCAGAGGGCCAAATTCAAAAATTATTTTCTTCCTTAAAAGAAAAAAAAATGATTTGATTAGACTTTCTTCATTACTTAGTAATGAAGTCTTCTATCAAACGCCGTATCATGAGGATTTTTACTTGGACCGCATCAGTGCAAAAAATACGATCAAATATGCAATAAATCGCACATTTTATCTGATTTCACAATTTTGTTTGCGAAGATTTGGAGTATATTTCACCGCTAAACATTTTTGAAAAGAAAACCACACCAATATTTAGATTGCATCGGGAGAGTTTGAGTTAGCTTAGGAAAAAATCATGAACTTTGAAGATTTTCGTTGTTTTTGAGGATACGTAGCTGGCAGCTAAACACGAAAATTTCGGAATTGTTAAATAGCACAACTAAACAGAACCTCTGTAGTAGCGCAAGCGCTGTTTCAAAGCTCAACACACAAAAATAGATTTTATATAGATTTTTTTATTAGGCACACTTTAACAAAAGCAAGCGAACTTTGAGGGGGCGTCACGGTCTTGAAAATTTTTTTTAGCAAAAATGTTTTGTCACAATACTCCATTGGGTATATTAAAAAGGTATAAATTTTATCAGCAAAATCTGCGATGTGAGAGCGCCACGTTTGGGACACTTGGCATGGAATGACCCGTGTGTGTGTGTGCGTGTGTTTAGGTCGCGGCCCTATGAGCCCCCCCCCCCCCTCCAGTGAAGGGAGACTAAGCCCTGGATATATATATATATATATATATATATATATATATATATATATATATATATATATATATATATATATATATATATATATATAAAGCTTAAATGCGGAAGAGTAACTTCGGTTGTCGCAAGGTTATAAGTATTTTAAGAGTAGAGGCGCCTTCATAAAAAACAACTTTATTGTGTGTGTGTGTGTATATATATATATATATATATATATATAACAAGCAGAAAGTATACACTGAACCCAGAGAAATATACGAGAATAATCATGCACACAATTGACAGACAAATGTAAATCAATTAGTTTACTAATACCCTAGTTACACGGGCACGCTAACCTCAGTTACGACGGACCACAGTTAACCGGAGTAAACTATAGTTGGCGCCAACTGCGGTTGGCACATGTTACACGCGAAAAGTTGTTCTTAATTTGTGTCGCTGAAGCAGGTCACGTGACACTAAGTTTCGCGATTAAAATATGAATGTTTCGCTGGTTTTTATAAAAAATACTGACAAATACAGCGTATTTCAGTTCAAATAAATTCTTCCTCCTTGCATCTGCAGTCCCCGAGCGTATTTCATCAAGTGTTTTGGCAATGTTTAACTTTAAGGGCTAGTCTCGCAACTATGGGTGAAGTCAACTTACGGTCGGTGCGAAAGCCAAGACAATCCGTTGCTTGATACGTTTGGTATCGCCGTGTTCGGTGTGTGGTTTGTTTTGACGGACTGTTTCGCGTGTCAGCATTTCTATTCTTGAGAAAGGCCAATTTACTTGCTTTTGGGAAGACGTTCGAGCCTCCAGTGGAGCCACGCTGCCTTCGACTACCGACTTGGGTGCTGCCATTTTGTTAGTTAGCTTCCTTAACTGAGGTGGTCAACCTCAGTTCGGAGCAAGCACGGTTAGTGGGATAACTGCGGTTAGGCTTTCCGTCTAACTAAATGTAACTGCGGTTTAAGGGAACTAAGATTCGCCGTAACTGAGGTTAGCGTGCCCGTGTAACAAGGGTATAAAGCTGCTTGCAGCTGGTGGACCGGCCTTCACCAGAGTGAATGCGGTTACAGGACACCTTACTTTTAAAGGCATAAGATGGGGAAGGGATTTAGTCCTGTGTACACACACAAAGCACAAAGGCTGCTGGGTCAGTGTACACTTTGTACACTTGGAAAACGAAACTTCGCGCATGGCACACCACTGTAGCTTCTTGTGGTATCACAAAGGTAGCACCGCTCCTCCCACTGAGTGAATGTGATAGTTGCGTGCAAAAGCCAGTCGATGTGCTTGTTGCAACCAGTGGTGCAATGGTCCAATGATACATTGTTGTATTGAATGGAAGATTTCAGAATGAATGATAAATGAAACAACTAAAAAAGAATATATACCGTAAAATCCAGAGCAAGCACCCCCCCCCCTACAGTAAAAGATAATTAATTGGACAAGATTTGGAGCGGGGCCCTTGCTCAGTTACGGACCAAAATTCAAGATGGCGGCGGAGAAGCCTCTAAGAAGAATGCACACCTGCACTTCTAATAAAGCGCTTTATTGAATATGCACGGATTTACTGTTCTCATGTGTTATGACAAGGGGGGAAAGACTTTCTTCAAATGTTCTAACAATTTGTGACAACTCGGGATGCAAGCCCGAGGCACCACACTGTAGAAGTACTAAGAAATCGTGCACATATCTAAAGACTCTCAGAACTTGGGTTCCTAAGAACCGCTGCTGCAAGATTCTGTGACGGAGAACAGGTTGAAAAAGAATGGCGTTAGGAGAGGGGGGTGTTTACTTGGTCATTGGCGCATATTTCAAATCTCCCGAAAAGGCAAAGTGGGCACTTGCTCAAGTGGGGGCGCTTGCTCGGAATTTTACGGTATATATAAAAAAGCAAGCTAATCAAGCGAAAAGAAAAATAACTAATGTCTCAGTTTGCTACTGTGGCTACATGTGCACAGGAAGCACTTGTATTTGATGGTGGATTTTGAAGAGCATCAGTTGGAAACAACATGAAATCAATTGTGACATTTCAGGTACCTCACCTGTACATCTTGGCTGTTTTGCCATCCAGTGATGGCAATGCAATTTCAGGGGCTGTGGTTGGGTATGTCACCGGAATCTGTGTACACGAAGTTACAGAGAAATTTACATTAAAATACGAAAAATCAGACATTAAATGCACTTGGTTGCAGCAGAATTTGAAACACTTAGTGTCATGCTATGTTTTATTAATGCCAAATCGACACACAAACGGTCCGTCTTTTTAGATATGAAGGCAGCTCAGCAGTGTATCCCGGCACCATCATAAAGCAATCTGCATGAACCAGCTGGTGTTTAAAATTATACAGATCAAACACTAAAAACTGAAAAAGGACGCCACGTCATTTCTCAGCGTCTACCATGTCACTGTGGTATTATTAGCAATGAATTTCTCCATCTACTGCTCATTTAGCCAATGCAGAAGACCACCACTTACGAATCCCACTTTCTAGGAGAGATGATGCAAGCAAGCTACACAGGCTTGCATGCCAAGTTATACTCTCTGTGTTTTATTTTAAAGCTTCTATTTCCATCAAGACTTCAATGAAGACACGTAACCATTCTGTGTAGACTATAGATGGGTGTCGCAATTGCCAATGCCCTATGCAATACTCATAGAAACGGCAAACACTACATGTAACCATCATGGCAGTGAAGAAAAAAAATGTCATGCTCTGTGCCACTGTCTGCAGTACAGTGTAAAGACAGTTGCTCTCAGTCATGTTCAACCAGCTGGAATGGACCTCTGTCTGAAATAAAAGTTTTACATTATCGACAGAAACTTGTGAATGCGTTACAGGGGCTCTTGCACAATTTATATATACTGGTATGTGTATAGACAAGCACATGGTGTGCGTGTGTGTTTGTGTGTGTACATAATGTGCGTGCCTTTGCCCTCTTTCTGATTCACAGCTCAGTGCAGGGCAGCAAGCTGAAACTCGTATCTAAGTGACCTCTCTGCCTTTTCTTTCTGCCCCTTTTCAATCATCACACATGTGCCAATAACGAAAACCCACCGTGCTTGTTAGATCATAGGCTGTCTCGAAAGGTAAAGGGGTCTTGCAACATTTTTCAAGTAATCATCAAATTACTTCATTAAATGAGTTTAATGCCTCATAAATCAACTGCCAGAAAAGTTTTTAGAATCCGTCAAGTACGACTAGAGTTACACGGACGTGTTGCATGCTTCAAGCACTTTCTCTTGCCTTTCGTACCAGCGAGGGCACTGAAAGCTAAGCAAAGGGGATGACAGGGGGGCAAGAGGCAACGTTTGTTTGTCAGCATGCATCATGACCTTGAACACTTTCTTTTTCTTTGAATGCATGGCTTACTTTGAGCATGAGTGCAAGCGTGCCAGTGTAATTTTATACTGTGTGTAATTCTAGCACTACAGAGTGCAGCACGGGCGTGTTGCGGCATCCCGTGGCAGCCGCAGTAACTACGCAGCTCACGATGCTCAAATCAGCCAATGGCCGTCAACATTGTGTTTATGACGTGGTCATATTGGATTATGGCATTATTTGCCGTGAGATGAGTGACCGATTTCTAGCTGACTTTGAAAACTTATTGTACATTCCAGGCCGCATGATGCGCTATAATGTTTGGCTCACATGTTCTCAGGATCCTCGACTACTGATCGGCAGCGTTTTCTGACCATGTTAAAAAAGTGTTGCAGAGACCCTTTAAAGGGACACTAAAGAGCAAAACGATTTTTCTCGCATTAGTAAAGTAGTCTTCCACGATACCAAAAACAGCACGCTTGCTGCGAGAAGACGCTTAATAAGCGAGAAAACGCGCAAAAAGAAAATACAGGTGGCGACGCCACCTTGCAATTCCCGCACCATTTGCCGTGACGTCACATATTTTTGACGGCGCCTGCTTGGGCCTACGTAGTTCCTAATCGGTTAAATCGAAGTATATTGTCTTATGAGGGGGCCAGAGACTTGACATAACGAGTTTGTGGAAATTTCGTCGAGCCAGTGGCACCAAAATACGTTAAATGCTCTTTGAAACCTTTTACGTCACGAATTACAAAGTTCGGCGCGAAATTTAAAAATGAAACTTTGAACTTGGTTTTCTCCTCTAATAATAAACCTATGGTGGTGAAATAAACTACACAAGAGTTCTCCGAGCACACTTTATCAATCTAAATCAATTCACTGTTTCTCTTTAGTGTCCCTTTAAGTTCTTGTCTAACACCTACTGCCGAAATGTACAAACAGAAATTCCAAAATTTAACTGGTCCTCATAAAAGATGCATGTTGGGCTAGTTTGTGCTGTCACTTTAGCTATGAGCACTCAGTCATGTCTCTCTCCTTTTTTTTTGTTAAGTGGTCGCGCTACAAATTATTTGACAGCTAAACTAACTGGTCCTTCAGCCCTCACTATCTCAAAAGGGAGCTCACTGACTCCACACTGCAGCAGATTTCTTTTACAGCGAAAGCTGTTATGAGATCATTTCACCGGCCGTTTTTGGTGCCGTAGTTGTCCGCCGCCGCCGCCGCCGCCGGTGTCCGTAACCAGTATCGCTCGAAATAAGAAAAAAAAAACGAAATAAGAAAAAAATTCCAGGATGGAACGAGGTTCGAACCTGGGCCCTCTGCGTGGGAGCCCAGTATTCAACCTCTGAGCCATGCCGGTGCTTGAAACTGCTTTGCAAAAAGGTCCTATACAGGCTTCATGTCGGGAAGGAACCACATTAGCATATGCAATACAGCGTGGTAGAAGAGTAAAATAAGCACCAAGCGTCGCACAGGGCGAATTCTGTAACCAGGCGTCACACAATGTGAATTGCGCAACGAGTAGGTTGTTGAATGCTTCCAACCCATTACAAATGCTCTGCCATAATTCTTCATCGTCATCAGGCACAGCATCAACAAAGTGGGCATAATGCCTTACATGCGTATAGCAGGTACCAACGCTCTCCGTAGAATGACGAAAAATGGCACAGTGCCTGCTGCCCGACTTCTCAAAAATTACAATGATTTATAGCGTAGTGGGTTCCTCACAAGTGCACTTGTATTGGTTGCCAAGGAAGCCCATAAGCACATGATCCACTTCCTCGGGGTCTCAGTAAAATTACACTGATTTATAGCGTAGTGGGTTCCTCGCAAGTGCACTTGTATCGGTTGCCAAGGAAGCCCATAAGCGCATGATCCATTTCCTTGGGGTCTCAGTAAAGTTCTTCGCCCCCCTCCCCCGTCTCTCTCCCACGTCAACGTATGTTATACAGCATGACGGGAGAGGGAAATAGTGACCGGGCGTCACCCAATGCAAATTACATAACTGGTGGGCCGTTTAAAGATTCCAACCCATTACAAGGGGCTGAGCCATAATTCTTCATCGTCATCAGTCGTCGCGTCAACAAAGTGCACATAATGCCTTACAGACGTGCAGCTGGTGCCTCGCTTCTCCGCAGAATGACGAATAATGGCTTAGTAGGTGCTTCCCAACTTCACAAAAATTGTGATTTATGGCGTAGTAGGTACCTTTCTAGTGTGCTTGTATTGTAACCCCAAGAGAGCTTAACGGGCTCTAGAAACGCCGCTCTTCCAGCTTTCGCTGTGACTGTGCTGCGGTTTCAGCGCAGGCCTGGCGTTTTTTTTAAAGGGGGTACTGACACAAAAGTTTTGGGGTGCCCCTTTTTTTGCTGCAACATGTTGCTGGGGGCCTATTAGTCATAACACGGCACATCGCTTGCTGCAGCACGTGACAGTTAATTAATCCCAGTCTGTTTATTACCGGCCAGTCTCAGTTTCAGTTTGGGAGAGCCCAGAGAACGACAAGCTGCCGTGTGAAACTAACCCCACCTAGTGTGTGAAACTGTGACGCACTTCTGCGCTGCCTGCATAGTCCATATGCGTTCTTTTGCATGCGGCACATGCAGCGCGATGTCGTTGCCGTCATTGCCATCATCATCACCCGGTGGCAAAGGCTTTCTTGAGCCTTCCACACATTCACTGAGGGCATGACTTGAGAGGAGCCCCCAAATATTAGCTCGCTGCTGCAAGCGCGGCAAAAGCGCAATGAGGACTGCGATGTCGTTGTTTAGCTGGGCATCTCAGAGCTCAGCCGCAGTGGTGACGTCACAGAAGTTTTAGGTCACCTTCAGGTCACTTTGTATGATGTAACTATCACGAGGTGCGGCGTATAGTGCTGGATCGGGCACACAAACTTCAAAATTCATAATGTTACCTTCCAAGCTGTATCTGCATTTCAGATTTGGTAATGATACACACATGTTCACGAGAATCGATCCCGCAGGCTATCTCAGCCGTGAAACTTTACGCCAGTACCCCTTTAAGCTCACTGCATGTGCCCCAGTCAGCAATCCATCACGCCTACTTAAATGCACATATTTCTGAAAGAACAAATTTTCTTG